>NC_083378.1:300000-535366 GCF_029542785.1 Malassezia japonica | reverse complement strand
ATCCTAATCCTAATCCTAATCCTAATCCTAATCCTAATCACAATCCTAATCCTAATCCTAATCCTAATCCTAATCCTAATCCTAATCCTAATCCTAATCCTAATCCTAATCCTAATCCTAATCCTAATCCTAATCCTAATCCTAATCCTAATCCTAATCCTAATCCTAATCCTAATCCTAATCCTAATCCTAATCCTAATCCTAATCCTAATCCTAATCCTAATCCTAATCCTAATCCTAATCCTAATCCTAATCCTAATCCTAATCCTAATCCTAATCCTAATCCTAATCCTAATCCTAATCCTAACCCTAATCCTAATCCTAATCCTAATCCTAATCCTAATCCTAATCCTAATCCTAATCCTAATCCTAATCCTAATCCTACATCCGACATCCTACATCCGACATCCTACATCCATCCAAATAATTATTGTTCAAAATACTTTCTGCCTTCTATCGCTTCTAAAGTTTTTTCACAACATCCACATACAAGCCAGGTGGGTACCGGCTCATCGGCATGTCATGCACTGTAACAACGCCCTTCTCCCCTTCCACGTCTCCTACATTCCCATTACCACACACCTTTCCTCCATCCCCAAATATGATAACGGTTGAATGTCCTTCATCGTCTTCAGTCGTGAATCCAAACAGTCCTTCTGTACTCCTCTTGCAGTCTCCAGCATACAAAACATTCGCTCCTTCCTCGCTCTTCTGCGCAGCGTGCAGCAAGCATTTACCCTTCTCTCCTTTCACAGAAATCGTTCCTTGCTTGAAATCTTGATCGCCCTTCTTAATTCCCGTGCGCATGCATTCAGACACCACAACTTCCACGTTACTCTTCTCGCTGCTCTTCACCTCCAACAGCTTCCCACCGTACGGCTTTACCACATGTTTGCTAAACTTCATCCCACGCGTATCACCACCGTACGGGTATAGCAAGTTCATCGTTCCTTCATACAGAGGCTTGCATTCCATTCCCTTTTTCTCTTCGGTCTGTCCTGCCATTGCTAGCCCAAGGACCGCAGTAGCAATCAATCCAATTTTCATCTGCATTCTTCTCTTTTGTCTTAATAAAGTCCCACAACAAGAGCTTCCCTGTTGCTTGTGAAAGTTGTATGTTCTTACTCTATCCCATCTTTCAGTTCTTATATGCCTTCTTCCCTAGACCACTCGGAGTCCCGTGTCCATGGCATCTTGCGAGTGGGGGCATAATTGCAATTCCTCTTCGCTTCATGTGCTACGGACTTCCAACGTCCGAACTCGGCCATTGAATTTGTCGATCTCCACACTTCATGTTGGGCTGTGAATGTTTGGTTTGCCCCGAGCACAAGAAATGGCCCTGTGTTTGGGTGACAGGAGTTTCCCCAAGTAACAATCGCACTCACAAGCGGGTGCGGCGCAAATAGTGAATGCAAGACTCGCCGTGACCAGAGAACCATAAATGTCCAAACAGGTGCAACTTCCAAACACAACATCTTCATAGAATGAGCGCGCAACAACAATCATTATGCGCAACTCCATCTCGAAATTTGCAATAGTGATGATATTTATTACGTTGACAAAGAGTATTCATTATGAGCAATGGAGTACAAGTGAACATTAGATCCAATATTTCAAACTCGATAGCAATCCTAGCCCGATATCCTACATCCGAGCATATGATTACTCCTCTGGCTCTTTTGTATCTTCTTCCGCACCATCAGCATACTTAAGATCTTGAAAGTTGATCCGCTTCCCAGGCAGGGTGTATTTCCCATTCCGGTGCAGTGCGATCATGTCATCCAACCGAAAGTATTCTCTCTCCCAACGCAACTCCTTTTCGTACTTTAAATATGGCAGCTTTCCGTAGCAATCGTAGCCACAAAATCCGTAGTCACCGTGTAGACGCGCCTTCTCTGCAAAATCATCTGTAATGTATTCAAAAGGCGTTTTCATGGACCCTCCAGTTCTTACATATTTCTCGAATTCGCGCCAAGATGATGTCGGGAAAATGTATGTCTTAGATGCACGTAGCTTCAACTTCCTCAAAACAACCTTCTGAGTAGCCATAAAGTCATTATCGAGACAATCCTTTTCTAGAAGCCCTGGTTGACTCACGTCGATTTGACCTTCTTCAGGAGCAAACGTGAAGTACCAGTCATCTGCAAAGCTCCCTAGTTTCCCAAAGAGAGCATTCACATAATCATCCATCAACCGGTCCCAATCAATTCCATCCTTTGCAACCATTTTCAATTTGGAATAGTCCATCGAAGGCAGCACAAAAATTGTTCCTGGACGATTATAGTAACCTCCAGACTTGGCAAAGTCTCGTATCTTGTAAAAGTCTTTGCTGTTCATATAGTACAATCCGTGCGTCGACAAGATGAAGATGGAGTAATGTGGCAAAGTTCTCGCAATGTTGTGATTGGCTTGAATTGAACGGATATGTGGAGCGAACGAAGATGTGAAATTAACCCAATTATGTTATATAGGCCAATTTGGGATAGTTCTTTAGCAGGAGAGAGCAACCCTACATGACGCGAGCCAGCTATTCACGACATCTTCTGAGCGTACCTTTCCGACACGCTAAGAATAGAGGCATGGTTAGGGCGAGACGTTGTGGCATTGGCCAAACCCAAGTCTTTTAGTTGGTGTTTGTAGTAAATAGGATCAAAGTCTGCCGCGATCGCAAGTTTTTTAACGGGTGATTGTACGTATGCGCTGTATGCAGCTTCGCAGCCGTAGATATTACCTTTAAGGAACATGCTTAGGTGGCGGTGGCGATAGTCGGCGTGTTTATCCAATTCCCACTGGCGTAGTACTTCGGCAGCGACTTTTCCCTAATCCTAATCCTAATCCTAACTTTCTAACCGAGGTCCCTCCAGAGTTCCTCGTCACATTTCTTGGCATCTTGGGTATATTTGTAATTGTATGTGCCTTTGATTTCCGTAGCGTCGGACTTCCCTACTTGCAGTATGTAAGCATACGGAATTTAGCTCGGGAAATACCCTTTCCATTCCGACAATGGTTTGCTTGCTGACATTTTGACTTCAATTGATCACTTTTTCTTGCCTGAGCGGATCCTATCTGAACTCCACAGTACTTCACGTTGCCCAAAATGTTGTTCCAATGTATAGTCACTTTACTGGCTGTAACTGGAACAACCGATTTGGCAGCCCAGATCACAAGCGTCAAAAGATTTCTTCCAGCGCTAGCTCCAAAACGAATCGCATTGATAGGCGCCATGGACGAGGAGCTCGTTGCGCGACAGATGGACCAATGCACTTCATTTTGCGACCACGCCTGGGCACAATACTGGTCAGACCTTGCCTTTTCTTACATCGATGACTTGGACAGGGAGCTGGGAAAATTAGGGCTACCAAGCGTACGAAAGTACATACAAGGCGACCAAGATGCGTCATTGCCGCTCCCGGAAATCTACGCATACCTTGGCCGCGGCACTACATTGCTGCAAAACACTCCTCTCGGATCGAGCAGCAAAGCGGCAGAGATGGTCAAGGCTGCTCCCGCAGAGCAGCGTGGACCTATCATGGCTCTGGACGCGGCTTTGAAAGCCACAGCCTATCTTTTTCAGGCGGCATGGCCCGGCGGCACGCCGAAGCGCAACATCGCGTATTCCATGTCCAGCCGAATGTTCGACATCATCCTCGACGCTTGTACCTCGCCGCTCGGAATGCGTGTCATCCGTCACACCCTTGCATCGCACGGTGAAGAGGTGACGATATACGGACTCGTGCCAACCTCTACCAAGACTAACCAACAGCCGGCGAAAGATAGCCTCGCTGGCGTGTTGATGACAAACGGCCTCGAAGGAACAAACGCAGAGTCCATCATGCCTTTTCTGCGCTGCGGCAGACTTGGCGAGGTAGCGTGGTTTTTCATGGAGATGCCGGGCACGTACGCATACAAGGCGCCGATGAGCCTTGGCGTGACCGACTGCATTTACGCCGACGCCATTTCCTTTGTGCAGTCGCTTGAATTTGTGGACAGCAACAGAGTTGGTATGATGGGACTGAGCTTCGGCGCTCACTGGGCTACGAGAATGGCCATACGCGACAAGCGCCTGAAAGCAATGGTTGCCAACGGTGCGCCGCTGCAGCGAAGCTTGAGCCCGTCCGCCGCCTTTGGCATGCCCCAGATCATGATAGAAGCCCTATCGCACGCGGCTGGGGCCAACGCTATGACTGTGTCGACCAAGCTGAAGGCATTAGCCCCTTCGCGCGACGAGTTGCGAGCCATCTCCTGCCACGTGCTGGCCATCAACGGCGACTCTGACACGCTGGTTGACGCAAAGGACACGGTTGAGCTGGCGGAGCTGGCGCCGAATTCATGCTTAAAGTTGTACCAACATGACGATCATTGTGCCATGGCTCATGCGGCAGAATGGCTTAACCTGTCAATAGACTGGATGAAGAAGCATCTCGTTACGGTGCTATAAATAAATGAGTATCGTTTGACCGAACGGTACATAATCTGATGTTTAATAAGGTGGCGTATTCCCATCCTATAGTTCTATAGCGGCACCTCTTCACAATATGCACGGATGCTCAAGGCACATTGTTCCGCAAGTGCTTATTGCTAGACCCAGGCTTTTTGTCACGTGTAATGTTGACATGTACCATGGAATGCCGGGGATAACTCCGTGGCGGGGCGTATCATGGTCTCTAGAAGCGTTCGGCTCGTGCATCGGACGGTGTAAAGTACAACCTCCTGCAGATCTAATTAGTCAAAACATTTAATTTGAGCCAATTGTTGGTACAGATTCTCACCCGATCTGAATAAGCTTAGGCGTAAAGCAGTGTGCCGTCGATCCTGCTGTCCGCCCACGCGGCAAGACGCGATGCATTCACCAAGGACGAGACATTCGCGTGATAAGGGATTCAGCTTCAATTTTGTCCCTTTACCCGACCTACATCCCCCTCTATTATACGGAGCAGGTCTCCACTCCTTTGTTGTTGCAGGAAGTGAGCAATTAGAAGCTTGAAGCCCTACTTGCTACAATTATGCAAATCATACTCCTTTTTCTCGCATCATTTGTGGCTTTTGCTGCTGCCTTGAACAAAGCCCCACAGTCGCTGCACCACGGTCACCGCATTCCTGAGGACTGGAAGCGCCTGAGTCAGGCAGCAGGTCTGGCTCAGCAACCGTACTGCTCCAACCAGCACAAGAACCAGACGGTCGGTGATGCACACCTTTTGTACGAGTATGGCGACGGCGATTTCGTTCAGCGTACGGTCATCTTCAAGTCCAAGAGCTTGGGTATCGTTGTGGCATTTGAGGGAACAGATGCATCCAAATTCTTCTCTCTTGTGCACGACCTTGATGCCAAGCAAGTCGAACCTCACCGGTTGTTTGGCTCTGCATTCCCGCCTGGCACGAAACTTTTCAAAGGTTTCCAAAGCGCATACGTTGGTGTTGCGAGCCATGTCCTTCAAAAGGTCAAGGAGCTCACGAAAGAGCACAAGGAGCAACGTGTTACACTCACAGGTCATTCGCTTGGCGGTGCCATGGCTTTGCTTGCTGCCGCTCACTTTGAGCATGAGCTGAAGCAGGGAATCTACAGGGCATACTCGTTTGGTCTTCCCCGTACGGGCAACCCTACGTTTGCAAACGCGATTGACTACAAGCTGAAAGGCAAATTCTATTACGCTGTCAACGGAAAGGACTGTGTTCCGCACATGTCTTCGCGCGATAACGATTTCCAGCACCCCTCCGGACAAATTTGGATCAATGGTGCCAACTCTTCGCTTTGGACCTTCTATCCGGGACAAGAGAATGTTCATGGAGCCGATTCCGTGGGCAAGAACTGCACCATGTTCGACCACAAGGGATCGTACTTCCACACGAACCTGGGACCGAACCCCGGTTTGTGCCCCGCTATTGTGGGCTCGCAAATGCATTAATACTTCCATTTCTTCTCGGTCATCAATTATACTATTCTCTCCATCAAGCAGTCCTACCTTCTCTAACGTTTTCATGTTTATGCTCTGGAGCCAAGTGCTCCTCTCTATGCCGCAGTGATGGTTTCTACCGCATTGTTATGGGTTTTAGGTTACATTGTCATGTATGGAATGAATTTAGTTTTCTTTAGCGCCGTTGATCTACCAGCAGATCCGATAGGCCTCGATGTGGGGCACACGAGCTCTCAGCCATACGAGCTTATGGCAATTAGTCATGTGCTGAAACGACCTACCCAGCCCCTCTAGTCCAATCGCTCGGGCACGTGGGTCCCAAAAGGGGCGTGCACGTTAATTTGGAGTAGGGCGCGTGCATTGGCAAGATTCCTATTTCGGTATGAAACGAGTCTAAAAGAACGAGTATGTTGATTGCTTCCGCACCCACCACAATGTTCAAGTTCGGTGCTCTCGTTACTCTCACCCTGGCCGCCGTGGCCCAGGCTAAGCTTTACTCGAACACGAGCGAGTCGAACCACACTTGTGCGCTCCAGAAGCCTATTGTGTCGTGCTCGGCTGCTGCTCTTGACCTGGCCAACATCGACACTTGCTGCCAGGAGACGTACGGTGGCCTTGTCCTCTCCACCCAGTTCTGGGATACCTACACTGGCCGCGAAAAGGAGGGCCAGATCCTTCCCAAGAACCACTGGACACTGCACGGTCTCTGGCCCGACCTTTGCAACGGCAACTACACGCAGTACTGCGACTTTGACCGCCAGTATGACCCTGAGCCTTCCCCTCCCGTTGTGAACGGCAAGACGGTGCCGAAGTACAACGGCCCTGGTGTGGACAAGTTCGTGGAGAACTTCGGCCGTTACGACCTCCTCAAGTGGATGAAGACCTTCTGGGTGTCGCAGGGCCAGAGCAACGAGGCTTTCTGGGCCCACGAGTTTAGCAAGCACGGTACTTGCTACAGCACCTTTGACACTCCTTGCTACGGTAAGCACTACCAGAAGCACGAGGACGTCGTTGAGTTTTTCGAGACTGCCGCCATGTACTACAACCGCCTGCCTACCTACAAGTGGCTCAAGGATGCTGGTATTGAGCCGAGCAACAAGACCACGTACTCGCTTAGCGACATTCAGTCTGCCCTCAAGAAGCATTACGGTGCCACTCCTTACATCGGTTGCAGCGGCCCGCGTTACAACGAGACTTCCAAGAACAGCACCGACCACGGCAGCACTGTGCTGAGCGAGGTCTGGTACTTCAGCCACGTACGTATTTTTTCTGCACGCGAAACATTACTAACACAACACAGGTCAAGGGTCGCCCGCAGGAGGGCAACGCCGTCCACATCGACTCGACCACCAACTCGACTTGTGCGAAGGCCGACGGTGCGATTAAGTACTACGAGCGCACTCCTTCGAGCGAGAAGTCTGTGAGCAACTAAATTTTGGATGTATTGGCTTGTAGAGATTATGATTGATGTGGAATTTTGAAGCACAAGAGCTTGGTACGTGATATATGAACTGCTTGCATCATGGAAGCGGGTGACACTATACAAGAGTAATTACTCAAAAGCTACTCCATGGGCTAAAGTCTGATGCAAGTGTGTTGATGTCCCAAAAATTATTGACATCATTGCCACTTTCCGTCAGCGAGTTCATTGGCAGCAACAGGTTGAGATCAGGTATCAATGGATTCTGAGATGTGTCGCGGTTAGGGTACATCATTTTGTCTTGTCCTGAGTGTGTTTTTCCTTTGCGACGCCGGCAATACTGGCTGAGACGCGATATAATATTAGAGAGACCAGTGGCTCCCAGGGAATTTTCGGGACGGATTTCTTCCAAAAAGTAGACTGCTTTTTCCAAAGCTTCTTGTTGCTGTCCAAGATCAATACCGTGTAGGGATTCCATATCAGGGTGTGCAATCTTGCTGGCCACCACGGATGTGAAAACCGATGCAGCAATAAGCAGGTGCCATTTCAGGTAGGGGACATCACGATTAGAGTTCATGGTAGACTGCAGTACTTCCCAAACTTGTACCATTTCTTTCGCAGCTTGGATACATGCATCCACAGATTTGCGGTGTGTTTTGTCAACAAGGCCCTTTTTGAAATACAGTGAATGAAGTCGAAGTGTGACATGCTGGATATTCTCATGGAGAAACAGTCGCTGCGCAGTAAGATATGGACATTTCGCATGGATAAGTTGCATAGGAAGTGACCGTTCGGTTTCGCCATCCATGCGGAAATAATCTGGTAGCTTGGACGAGATGTTGTTCAAGATGTTCTCGACTTTAAACACTTCTTCCATGGGGGGTATGGGTGTCGCTTCCTGGACAAAGGATTTGGAGCAAATTTGAGAAATCAAGCGAGAGCAGCGGCTCACTTCCAGTCGAAAGCGCAAATAGACACTAGGAGAGATTCGATCCTGGTCACAAATCACATCCATTGGCAGCGTAGCCAAGGCTTCCACTTCACTGTCCTCTAACGATGCAGGTGGTGACGTGTTATTGATTTCTTCTGGGATCAGGTAGCAAAGGTCGAGCTGCAGTGAGACAAACCAGTCTTGTGCGACAAGCGCAGTCCACACTTTTCTCGCGAGCTCGCGCATTGGCATGTTTCCGAGCTCAAAGCAATGGAACATAGGAAGATTTTGGATAAATACACCGGTGTCCGGCCCCAGTTTCGAATCCTTCTGCCGAAACCGCACCAGATCATTTTTGGTGCTACCCAGCCGAGAGAGACCGAGCATGTAACCAATGCGTACAGCTCTTGCGTGCCAGACAGTGGCGGTGGAAAAATATCCCATTCGGTAATGTCTGCGCTGCTGTAATAAGATTGCCTGCAAGCTCCATAGTGTTGCATGGTCTTCATACTGGGATTCATGTAAAAAATACTCGGACGCGGTGTATATGCGCTCAAGAACCTGCGTCACATCATCTCGGTTATTGCAATCACCCAAGAGGTCCATTGCATGTATTTGGTCCAGAGACAGAGAATCATAAGCGACGTAAACAATGGATAAGGCGAGCGCCAGAAGGCCGTAGTTTTTCATATTGGTCCAAAAGTCTTGGAACGCCAGAGGACCTGATTGCGTTAAAGCATCACCGTCCAAGTCGACGGTGCTCTCGTTTCGGTAGACAACTCCCAGATTGTTCCACATTGATTCAAACTGGTCTACTAGGATGTCTCCATTGACGCAGTTTAGCAGCGGCTCGAGCTCCTGCATATAATAAGAGACAATACTTGACATGGCTGGGCGGTGGGGTATCAAGTGCGCGCGACACAACAACAATTGCTTCCATCGAGAAAACCTGAGAGAGTATAGCTCAGCGAGACGTGTATTACTCTTCTTATCATCCACATTAGGAGGAGAGCTGCGGAACTCTTGGCCGGGATGTTGCAAAGGACTAGGCCGAGAAGGCGGACGCTCTCTATGTCCAGACTCAACAACATCCGTGCGGCCATTCATCGTACGGTTGGGCGCGTGAATGGTCACGTTTTCAACCAAAGGCTCTGAATTATAGCTCCTCAAGCTGTCACTGATATCCCCATCGCGATCGTCCCCCCAACGACACTGGTCGACCACCCCACGTCGCACACAGGTCGCGCAGTTGGGTACATTGCGATCGCATTTGATTTTACGCTCGCGGCAGGGAATGCAGCTGATATGCTGTCTTGGGCGACGAATCCTCTTCGTGGGCCTACCCGATAGCCCCCCGTCGTTCGGTGGCTCGAGCATGCTCCAACCAGGACGTTGTGGAGACAAGCCGCAAGATTATTTCCCGGGTCGGCCGGGACGTGCCATTGTCCTGTTTCTCTAAATCGGCAGATTTAACGCATTCGTCAGCGTTTACGTTAGAGAATCGCTCATATAGCTTCGATTTACTCGTGTTTGATACATACAACTTATGATACTAAAATACGCGTATCCTATTAATTATCATCATCACCGGATGCAAACTTGGACTTTTCGCGCATCATGGGTCCATACTTATAGAAGAAGAATGGAATAGGGGCCATGAGCACGGAGACCAGAGCGAGCATGGTCAGCGCCCACTGGTTGTGCATAGCGTGGAACATTTGGAAGACGAAGGTCGGCACTGCAGCACCGCAGAGAGACCGAAGCAGCGTCTTTGCCGCAAGAGCCGAAGCTGCCACCTTGGGGTAACAGTCGACAAGGTACGAGTTGGCGGAGATGTAGATCATGACAAAGCTCGCGCCCGTGGGAATACCAGCGACAAGAGGTCCTGCCCAGTGCACACTAGGCATTGACGTCCATGCCAAAATGAAGAGAGACATGGGAAGCGCAATTGCACCAATGAACATGAGGGGCAGCCTGTCCTCAGGGACAGGGTGTCCGCGCGCCTCAATACGGCGCTTGGTCATCGGCTCCATCACAAACCAAATGAAGAGGATGGAAAGCAAAATACCGATAATCAGGGAGATGAAGCACAAGCCGACTTGCAGAGGGTTGAATCCATGTCCTTCTTCGAAAATAATGGGGTATGCGAAGAACATCAAGTACAGCAGAGCATAAACAAGGCAGAGATAGAGCGAGAAAGCAATCAGGATAGGCTCCATCACAAGCAGCTCAAAGGGACGCAGAAGAGAGATGACAAGGATCTTCTTGAGATCCATCGGGTTCCTCTCTTGCATGGTCATGTACCTCTCGTCGCCCGTCTCCTTACGCAGCTTCTTGGCGCGGCGCTTCAGTAGAACGGGGGCCAGGGTTTCGGTCGTAGGCAGAGTCAGAATCCAGATGATGCCGACAAATGCAAACAGGGTCCAGTAAATGTAGCGCCAGCCATCAATCATGTTAGTACCGGAAGTAATGGCGCCGCCAATCAACGGACCAGCCGAAGGACCGATGAACAGAACAGATGAGAAGATGGCCATGGGAAGACCCTTGTCCTCCGGACGCCAAATGTCACTCAGCGTGCCACCGACGTTGGTCATGGGCACACTGGCAGCGAGGCCGGCAATCATACGAGCGGCAAGCAGTGTAGCCAGATTAGGCGCGAGGGCGCAAGGCAGAGTGAAGATGAAGTAGAGAAAGCCCGAAATCACATAAATTACCCAGCGACCGTAAATCTCACTCAGGGGAGCAAAAAACATGGGACCAAAGCCGAAGCCGGCAACGAAGAGCGTAATGCTCAGGTTAATAGGGACCTGGCCCACACCCAATGCTTCACCCGCGCCAGGAAGGTCACCAGTAGGCATCGAAGAACCAACAGCAACGCTGAAGCAAAGAACGGCAGTGAAGGCAGTGATGAACCACTTCCGGGTAAACGAGTAGTTCTTGGGGTTACCCGGGTCATTCTCCGAGAATTGAACCAAAAACGGGTCTCCCTTTTCGTTGATATTGTCATCCTCTGCGACAGGTTCGAGGTCTTCATCGATCATCTCGTCGCGGCCAACGTGTTCAGGGAAAGGGCCAACGTCCTCATCAACATGGTGGTGGTGGTGGTGGTGGGCTGCACCTGCGTGGTGCACCTCGCCCTTCTCCATCATTCCAGGGGATGCTAATGTTGTGGAAGATGCCATTGCTCAGGGAATACTTAGACTGAAGAGCTGTGGCAAGAGATGTTTGCTAAAGAGCGCACTTGTACGAGGCATTTCTCTTGCCTATTTATAACGGTGCCCTCTGCCACCATTCTACGTTTTCAGCTTTGTCAAGGACTACGCACAGACCACAACGTTTTAGTGCCTAGGAATGCCGAACTAGATCCGGCCTAAACCGCCGTTACTCTTCCCCCCATACGCGGTTCTCATTGGCAGAAATAATTCCGCCCAAAGCCGTGGCGGCACAAGGCGCGCCTCCACACAGTGCCAAGATGGATAATTCTTACGTCGGCTGTAAGATTCATACGCAAATGAATGTCCGTGCATTCCATTCGACTCAGCCTTGGCCGTATTGAGAACTACCACAATGATCGTTACTAGCGCAGTACTTCGCGGACGTGAAGGTCTGTGGAACATTCATGTGGAGAATGGGTTGATTTCCGCGATTACGCCTTCCCCGAAAGCAGGAACTAGTGAAGGCGATTATGATGCCGCTGGCAAGTTGGTATGCTCGCCCTTTGTCGAGAATCATATTCATCTTGATTATGCCAATACCGCAGGTGTGCCACGTATTAACCGGTCTGGCACACTTTTTGAGGCTATCGAGATTTGGGGGGAAAGAAAAAAGGCCGGGCTGAACAACCACGATGAAATTAAGCGCAATGCCTATGCGGCCGCAAGGTCGGCCATCTCCTTTGGCGTAGGCTTTATTCGATCGCATGTGGATGTGACAGACCCTGATCTGGTTGCACTAAAAGCGCTATTGGAGCTCAAAAAAGAGATTGCAGACTGGTGCAACTTGCAGATTGTTGCATTCCCCCAGAACGGTATTATCGCCTTCCCACAAGGACGTGACCTTATGAAGAAGGCGATGGATATGGGTGCCGATGTAGTTGGCGGTATTCCTCACCTGGAACCTACCAGAGAAGATGGCGTGGAATCGGTCAAGTTTATTTTTGATCTTGCCCAAGAGTACAACGCACTGGTGGACATTCACTGTGACGAGATCGACGATTCGCACTCCCGATTCCTTGAAGTGATGGCTGCTGAAACGATAAAGCGCAGAATGCAAGGGCGCGTAACTGCTAGCCATGTTGTCGCTATGGCATATTATAGCCCGGCTTATATGGCGCGCCTGCTTCCCAAGCTTGTTGCGGCAGGAATCGGCTTTGCCGTGTGTCCCAACGAGAATCTGCAGCTGCAAGGTCGTGGCCTTAGCGCTCCGGTGCCCCGTGGGGTGGCTCCCGTGCGCACACTTGCTGATGCTGGTCTGCGCGTTGCCTTTGGTCAGGACTCGATTGAAGACCCGTGGTACCCGATGGGCGTAGGAAACCCCCTGAGGAACTTGGATGCGGGACTGCATGTGTGCCACATGCTCTCTGGAGACTACTTGGCGAGCTGCCTGGACTTTGTCACGACCAACCCTGCACACAACCTCCAGCTCTACCCCGATTATGGTCTGGAAAAAGGTAAGCCGGCCAATTTTATTGTTCTCGACTGCCAGACGGAGAAGGAGGCCGTCCAAAGGCAGGCTTCCGTTCTGTTCTTTGTTCTCGAAGGGCGAGAGCTGTTTCGTGTACAGCCTGCGGTGATCAACTGGTGCATCTAGTGAATTTCTTGTTTGCCAGCGCCCCCACCCCTCCCCACGCTCTTTTCCTCCCTAGCGGAATTCGCATGGTCGAATTCGGCCACAAGAAGGGTCTAATTACATTAACAATATTATGCTATGCTAGGCGGTGACCGAGCTACATCTATTATGCGACGCGTTTACACCATTACCGTGCATCAAGGGTTCCACGTGCGCGATACGCTGCCATTACTGATGCGCGAATAGAAGGGCAGAAGGAATGGAACGTGCACCATGCGACGTCAAAAGAGGGTTTTTTTTTTAGCTTAGTAGGCAACGGGGCGGATCTCGTTGTTCTCCTGCTGCATGTTCTGCGCAGCGAGGTAAGGAGCATTGGCTTCTTGGTCCTGGGCGGGCATCGTGATTGCCTCGTGGTTCTCGTTGGGCTGGCCTGAGTATTGGTTGTGGTACGCCGCCCGCTGGTCGTGCTGGTGCTGCGAGAGCGGAAGAGGGTTCACAGTGTCCTTGTTCATCATCTCGCTGCGCGCCTCCGGCATGTGGCGCGACGGCTCAAAGAGCATCACGGCCTCTGGGCTGGAGAGAATGACACAGAACGCCAGGTCCTCCAGGATACAGAACACGTAGTAGAACGGCGTGATAAAGAACAGGAGTACGAGCACGAACGAGATAGTGAGGAAGATCGTCTTGACGAGCATGATCGTCGAGAGAACCACGAGCATGACCATCATGTTGTCGAGGGTCTTGTGGCTCGTGACCAGCGGGGTCATGTTGAACTTGCCCTCCATCTGGCTCATCGCAATCGTGCGCTCGCGCGTCGGCGGGCGGTGGCGGCGATGGCGGATCAGCGCAACGATCGTCGTGACCCAGATAGCAAAGAACAGCGCGAGGTACACGACCCACATGATCGTCGGGACCCACACGCCCGCGATGACGAGAGCGATGATCAGCACCAGGAAGCAGACCGGGAACGCAGGATGGCGCATGCCGAGGTCGAACATCTTGGTATCATAGTAGCGGTCCGCAATCTGGCACCTGACGTTAGCGCGATTCAAATAAACACAGTACGTACCAGCGGGCGTACAGCATGTACAGCACACACACCGACATGCCGATTGCGGCGGAGTACACCATCATGGCGATCGTCGCCCAAATCAACTCTCCATATAAGCGTAGGACGAACGAGCCGATCTCGAGACCCGTAAAGAGGAAGAGGAAGAAGTACTCCGCCTTGGGCCGGCGCGTCGCGAAATAGTAGATAAACACGAGCGCGAAAATACCAAATACGATGGTGAGCAGGATGTGCACATTGGGATCATGGTACGCTGTAAACGTCTGGTCGTAGCATGTCCCGCCGCGGAAAGGAGAGTGGTCCAGGCTCGACATCGTTGCGGGTCACAAACGCGCCCTGCGCCCAGTCCGCCAACGCTCGCGTTCGGCCCAATCCACCCGGCCCCATCCACATGCGGTTACGTCAAATTTCTCCGCGTGGGAGATCACATGACTATACGACGCTACGCAAAGTACAAGTCGACCAGCACTGTGGGTGAGTCGCGCAGAAAACCTACTCGTCGTGACGCCCAAAATGATCCTGAGGTTAGTAGATAGATCATACGCACTCTAGAACAATGAGGATAATAACAATGATTTCGAGCCATTCCGAATGGCTGGACGTGACCTGGTCTTTGAGGAGCTGGAGCATGTCCTGGAGCACCTCGACGCGGATGTTGAGCAGATCGATGCGCTGCGGGATCTCGAGATAGCTGCGTGCAGCCGAGTACAGCGGCTCCAAGTCGGGCTGCGCCCAGAAGATCTCGGGCGAGTCGACGATCGAGCCGACCAAATGAATGTTCATGCGCAGGATGAACAGGTGACCGATGTGCTTCATGATGTCCACCGGCGGCATGCCGACCTTGCCACTCTCCGCAATACTCCGGGGAATGTCCTTGGTCGTGTCGATCGTCGCCTCGATCACGCTCTCGAAGAAGCTGATCTTGGTCGACTGGGCGAGCGCGTGCGACAGCGACAGCTTGGTCATATAGCTCGAGCCACGGCGCAACGTGATGACGTCGTTGTAGATGCTGCTGTTAGTCGCACAACGTACCGGCTGTAGTCGGCGAGGTACCAATTCAGGTCCTCGCTCTCGACGTCCTCGACCGCAAGACGCTCCACCTCAAACTTGCGGATCTCGCGCAGGAGGCGCTTCTCCTCAATGTATGACATGCCCCAAATAACGATCGTACCGTATTCCATAATAAAGACTTCCGGCAGAAAGTGCAAGGCCGACGATGGTGTGCGTGTCGCGGTGCGGTCGCCGGCAGGGGGCCGAGCGCCTTCCTCGCCCTCTTCGCTGATCGTCTGCAGGCCGTTCTCTGCGCCGTCCTCGTTGAGCTCGGGAATGCCCAGCAAGTCGCCCGTCGGCGCCTCGCTGTGGCCGTACGAGGGATTCCGACGCAGCTGCCAGGGCGATGTGCTCGGCACACCGCGCGCCTCGTCGACGTGCTGGTAGGTGTAGGTGGTGTACACACACTCGTCAAAGCGCAGCACATTCGTGCTGTGCGACTGCTTGCGCGCCTGGAGCCACTGGATCAGCTCGCTCATCTTGTACGACGTCGCGGTGCTGTACGCCGTGACACGCGGCAGCCGCGCGCGAGCCTTGCGGGTGAGGCGCAGCGCATCGCGGCGCATGCTTCCCTCCGGAATGTGCTCGAGGCGCGCAAGGTTGGCGTCATCCACGTCTGCGTCGTCGTCCCAGTGTAGGTCGGGATGGACGTCGCCGTCGGTGTCGGCCGGCACAGCCGACTCGGTCGGCGTCGGCGCCTCTGGCAGGATCTTGTGCTTGACTGCACCTTTTGTTGACCTAGGGTAAGACACGACATACATACCGTTGCGGGCCAGCCTTGCCGGTGTAGGTACTATTGCTTGCCATTGCCTCGTCGCGCACTGTGCAAAGGAAACCCGGTGCGGGAAATCGGGATCGGGCCTCGTGGCACTACAGCGACGTATAATCTACAAAGAGGCCATGGTCTTGCGTAATCACGGCCTCGGCCAGGAAGCGGAGCGTGTCGTTCGCGTGCTCGGGCGCGTGTAGATTCGAGGTTCGCCGTACTGCATCCGTGTGGGGCACTGTGTCGCCGTGCCCCGCGCCGGCGCGGATCGTCGCCTCGAACCGTGCCAGACGGCGATCGCGGCGCGAGTCGAGCAGCTGTCGACGTGTCGTAGAGGGGACCTTGCCCTTGGTAGGCAGGGGGATATCCACAGCATCGGTAGGCTTTTGTACAGTGGGAGTGTCGCTCTTGTCGCCTTGCGTGTAAGGAAGGGTCACGTCGACCGCCGCCGTGCTCGGCGGCGTCGCGAGGTCGATCGTCAGGTCGTTTGCCGAGGGCGTCACGCCAATCACCTCGGCCTCAGGCAGTCCATGCGATAAAGAGAGAAGGTCGTCGGCCTCGGCACGGTCCGTCACGACATGCAGCGTGTCGTACCCCTCGCCGTCGCCGGTCTCGGTCGAGCGCTTGGTGACGAGGCGCTGCAACGAGATGGTCGCACCGACATTGTCGGCCATTGCACATAGGTACGATAGTGTCTGGCGCATATCGTCTTGTGTAATGCCGACCAACGCGCCGTCGTCGCGTATCCCGAGCTCGTAGACACACGTGCCGCCGCCCTCCATCAACCGCCAGCTGAGCTGCGTGACGAGCCGGTCAAAGCGCTCGACGGACGGGGGAAGGATCTGCAGCTTGTACTCGACGTTTCCACTCTCGTCCTCCTCGGGATCGAGGGGCGACAGGATCACCTTGGTGTTGTTCTCGTGGGCAGACGTTTGAAGCGCGTCGCGCGCCGCGTCGGGGCGCGCAGCCCAGGGTGATAATGATCTGAGTGAGCACGGTGCAGCCTACCTTTGTGGCGTTACTAACTCCTCGCCGAACATGAACAAGAGACACACACGAGTCACAATCGTTCGTCAGTGTCTGTGCGGAGCCACACGTGGGTCTATCGGGATATCGGGCTACCTCGCACGATGACGGCGGACGCGCTGCCGGCGCGCGCGACGCGGATGGCGCGCAAACTGCTCTTTTCCAAGGCGGGGTATCTGCCAATGACCATGCTGCTACTGGCTGCCGACGGGCTGCTCACTGCGCTCATTGTGCAGCGTGTGCCGTACACCGAGATCGACTTTACGACCTATGTGGGCCAAGCGCGTCTCTTTTTGAACGGCGAGCGGACGTATACGCGCCTGGATCCTGTCGGAGGCTCGGGGCCGTGTGTGTACCCGGCCGGGCATATCTATGTGTACGCGCTGCTGGATTACCTGAGCGATGGCGCGCGGAATCTGCTGCCGGCCCAAGTGTTCTTTGGGGCGTTGTACCTCGCGACGTTTGTGGTCGTCGCGCAGCTGTACCGTCTTGCCAATGCGCCTCCGATCCTGCTTGCATTTTTGGTCCTCTCGAAGCGGCTGCACTCGATCTATGTCCTGCGCCTCTTTAACGACCCGGTCGCGATGTTTGTGCTGTACGCGAGCGTGTACCTGCTGTGCAAGCGCCAGTGGCGCCCTGCGTGTATCCTGTACAGGTGCGTCGCCTTGACTAACCCAGTCTCGCACTGAGCATTAAGATGAATGTGCTCCTTTTTCTCCCCGGCCTCTGTGTCGTGCTCTTTCGTGGCCAAGGCGCGGTCGGTGCACTGTTTTCGCTCGCACTCATCGGTGCGGTGCAAGGCGTGATTGGGCTTCCGTTTCTGCTGCACGATGCACACGCCTATGCGATGGCGGCCTTTGACTTTTCGCGCGTGTTCCTCTTCAAGTGGACGGTTAACTGGCGTTTTCTGGGCGAGGCGCTCTTTTTGGATCCCCGGACGGCCAAGGCGCTCTTGGGTGTGCACCTGCTCCTTCTCCTGCTCTTTGGCCTGTACACCTGGACCGGCCTTGGGACCCAAGGCTTTTCGTGGATCTGGCGGCGGTGGCGCGGCGACCGCCGTCTTGACCTGACGCCGCAGTGTACGTCCCCTCCTCCCTTCTCACACAGACATCATCTTGACGCTGTGCACGAGCAATTTGATCGGTGTCGCGCTGGCGCGCAGCCTACACTACCAGTTCTACAGCTGGTATGCACACACCCTCCCCCTCCTTGTATGGGCCTCGTCGCTGTGGCTCCCGCTAAAGTACGTCACCCAACTGACCTAGACTAGCAGTCCTCGTGGTAGTGGAATATGCATGGAACGTGTTCCCCTCGACCTCGGCGTCGTCCATGGCGTTGGTCGGGGCGCACGCCGTGTTAATTATGGGACTATGGATATCGCGACGTACAAGGTGGGATGCAGTTGTAGGGTAGATCAGGTCACGTAACGATCTTTTTCCCATCGGGGAGGATTTCTTCTTGCTGGATGTGCCCCCCGTTTTGCTCCATCACGTACTGTGCGCCGCGCCCCATGCCGTTATTTACACGCGGGTCCCAAGGAAGCCAGTAGGGATAGAGGCCTTGGAGCGCGGAGTTGTCTGCCGGGCACCAGTCTAGCAGTCCCGCAATCTCGCTCGCTGTGCTTGTATAAGGAGGGAGGCGGCGGGCACTATTCCGCTTCTTGCGCTTCTCCAGCAGGCGATGGTGGCATCCATACAGGTCACGGTTGAACAAGTCGTAGGCGTTGTCGTGCTGGGTAAGTCGCGTCGAGGTACGTACATCCGTCGTGTTGGCGCGGCTCGCATCGTCGATGCCGACGTATGTAAAGCGGCTGCTGCCGTCGCTCGCCGGCTTGTGCAGTTGCCAGCGCAGCGCACGCGCGTGCAGCTCGCGGAACCGCTTCTCCTTGAACTTGTAGCCCACCACGGTCACCTTGGCAGGGTACTGCCCGGTGTACTCGCGGAAGCGGGCGATACTGAACAAGAGGTTCTCGAAGCTGTCCAGCGCATAGTTTTCCGTCGTCATGCGCATTTGCGAGAGTTTCGGTGCGGTATCGACATCCTGCGCCGGCTGCGCGGCGCTCTCTGCCGCGCCTGCGCTTTCGCCCGCAGCAGTCATCAGGGGCTGGAAGGCCGACTTGGACGCGGTCGCTGCGAGTGCGCTCGCAGGCCACGTCGGGAGGACCTGGGGAAGGGAGAGAGCGAGGCGCATGTACGACTCGCCCTCGGTCATCCATGCCTGGTCGCGCGTCTGGCCACCGCTGAACACTAGCAGGCTGCTGCTATCGTTTGCTGCAATCGAGACGCTGGGTGAGCAAAATCAATACATACCCTCGCATGATGTGTTCCACGAACGTGTTGACGCTGCCACCCCTCTGGTAATCCTCGAGGAACCAGTTGCTGTCTTCGTCGACGGATGCGCTTTCCTTGCCCTTCCAAATCGCGTGGCCCGCGACGATGACCAGGTGCGTCAGCTTGAGTTTGCCGTGGCCCGGAAGGACCGGCATAACACTGCGCACATTCCTATACCGCTCCGGGCAGTTGATTCCAAGCATCTGTGGCGCCGGGGGCGCCGGGGCACGAGGCGCAGGGCGCATGTTGAACAGGAGGGAGATAACGAGGGCCAGGGTCAGCAGCGTCACGCCCAGGTTCGTCACCCGTGACCGGGCCGCGAGGCGCGTCCGCACCTGAGTCCATAGCCCACGATCCATCAGTTTGCCTTGTAGATCCGAGTACAAATGGGGCAGGGACATGATCACCCCGCGTCCGTCCACCTTCCGAGCCTAGCGTGGAGAACGCGAGAGTCAAACGCGCGGCGACGGGGGGATCTCGTCGGCCGACTGCTGACTAATACTATAGGCACGAGCCCGTGCTCGGGCGTGGGGCGTCGCCAGAAACATCGTGGACATGGTGCGTTGCCCGATCTGACCCAGCTGAAAGCGAGTGCACCCCATCTTGTTTGGGCCGCAGGCCACTTTCTTACGTTCTTTGCGGGCGTCCGCTACCTTTTGACGGTGGCCACCTTCTCGTGGAACGGGTACGACCTGTGGTACCGCGTTGCGTACTTTGGCGCGATCATCAGCTACGGCGTGGTGATCTACAAGAGCTTTGGCGTGCCGCGCACGGATAAGGCATATGTGCAGCGTGCGCTCATGGACGAGAATGTCCAGTACCTGGTGATTGCTATTTACTGGTGCTACATCAAGCCGATTTCGAGTACGTCGCAGGACTAACCCAGTCACCCTGATTCCCTACATCACCTTCTCGCTTTTCCATCTCCTGACCTTTACGCGCACGACGATCCTTCCTGCGACGCAGGGCTCGGAGACGTCAAGCAGCAGCGGCCTGTCCAAGACCATCCAGACCTGGGTGAAGGACAACTACGACCGCGCGATGCGCTTCGTGTCCTACGCCGAGGTGGTCATCTTTGTGCGCGTGCTCGTTGGCGCCATCCTCTTCCGCAACTCGCTGCTTGCACCCTTGCTCTACGCGCACTTTTTGCGCCTGCGCTTCTACATGAGCAGCTTCACGCGCGCCGCTTTCCAGCACGTCCGCTCCGAGCTGGACTCTTTGACACAGAACCCCTCGTGCCCGCCCGTGGTGCGCAAGGGCTATCTGATGCTTACGGACCTTGTGACGCGCTACGCGAGCACGGTCCTCAGCATCAACAAGGACCAGCCCGCGACGCGCCCGACGCCGCAGTCGAGCACGCCGGCCGACCCGACGAAGGTCAAGACCCGCTAACTGACGGCGTAGCATGCACTCGGTGTTTATAGTGTGACATATGTGTAGTGTGCATCTATGACGCGTAGGTATAGAGCCCGCGCGGGGTGATGGTAAAGCGCACCTCGCCGGAGGGGGCCGTCGGCGAAAAGACGACGGCAAAACGACGCGCGTCGTCCGCCGCGTGCGCCACAAGGTAGCGTGCATTGACGCAGTTCGCCCATACGAGGCCCAGCTGCGCAGTCTTAAGATCGGCGTCTTGGGGGAGCGCGCCGTCGTGAGGGACACTGGCCAAGAGGCCGGAAAAGTGCGCGGCCTGTGCCGCGTACGGCAGGGGAAGCAGGTGTGCTGGGTCGACGATGCGCCGGGAGGGCGCGTTCCAGCGCGGCAGCTCGCCTTGCGCGTAGGCATGGCGGACCATGGCCTTGTCGTGGTCAAACGCGTCGCTGACATGGTTCGCGACCAGCACCGCGATCGCCTCGCACGCGCGAGGAGCAGCCGCAAGGCGCTTGAGCCATTCCGATAACGCGTGCAAGCGCGCAGCGCGTATGGAATGCGCCGCCGAGCCGCCGGGCATCGGGTCAGCCTCGAGCGAGTCTTCTTGCAGCAAGGGGGGGATGCTGTCGACCACCACGAGCTGGATGCATGCGACGCCTTGCGCGCGCCGGCGCGCCACGAGGCCGGGGAGGGTATAGCACAGGACGTGCTGCGCAGACTCAAACGTAAACGCACACGCAATCGAGACGTTGCGGAGCATAATGCTCACGCCTTGCTCGACGAGCGCAGGGAGGGTATCAGGGGGTATATCCAGCTGCACGTATCCCTCGTGCAGCATTTCATGCGCCATCTGCACCATGCGGTGCACCATATGCCGCGCGGCGCTGCGGCCTTGCGTGCTAATCAGCGCGACACCTTCGCCTTCGCCCCCACGGACGACCGACGCTGGCGTGCCGAGGGCCAGGGCGTTGTACACGGCCGTGTGCAGCAACAGCTGCGTCTTTCCAGAGGAGCTCTCGCCGATCAGTTCCGAGATCATGCCGCGCGCGTAGCCCCCGCCGAGACACGCGTCGAGGACGCTGCTGCCAGACGGCAGGAACGACACGTACGGCGCAGCCTCCTCCTCTCCAAACGCCTCAATTTCGTCCTCACGGGGCGTGCCAGGCACCAGTGCGCCGCTTCCTCCTTCGACCAGGTCGTACACGCACACTGGCGCCGGCGCGGCGGCACGCTGTACCGTGCCTCGTATGTGCCGCGCATGCTCGTCCGACACGCCGAGACGCTTGGCGAGCTCGAGAGGCGGCTCAGAGAGGAGCTGTTCCACACTAAGATAGCCCCCTGCATAAGTCGCGCGACGTACCTCGCCGGCAGAACGCCTTGTCGCGCGCGCCCAGCGCCTGAATCTCGGCCAGGAGCGTTGCGGCCATCAGCGCCTCCACAAGAGAACCACCAGCGCTACTATTTTTCGCTATTTTAGGCAAGATAGAGACGAGTCGAAAGCTTAACGCTGCCACGTAGGTTTGCTGCCCATGCGACTGCGGCGTGGGGAGGCCGCACCGCCCGGTGCACCGCCCGGCGAGTACTGCGGGGACGTCGGCGAATACTGCGGAGACGTCGGCGAGTACTGCGGGGACGTAGGCGAATACTGAGGCGAGGTCGGCGAGTATTGCGGGGACGTCGGCGAGTACTGCGGAGAGGTCGGCGAGTATTGCGGAGAGGTCGGCGAGTACTGCGGCGAGGTCGGCGAGTACTGTGGGGACGTCGGCGAGTACTGCGGGGACGTCGGCGAGTACTGCGGAGACGTCGGCGAGTACTGCGGAGACGTCGGCGAGTACTGTGGAGACGTCGGCGAGTATTGCGGAGACGTCGGCGAGTACTGTGGCGAGGTCGGCGAGTACTGCGGCGAAGTCGGCGAGTACTTCGGCCCCGCACCCGGGCGACGCGCACCCCGCGGTCCGGCCGGGGACGTCGGCGAGTAGGCAGGCGACGTCGGCGAGTACACGGGCGACGTCGGCGAGTACGCGGGGCTCGCAGGCGACATGCGCGAAGTGTAGGAACTGCGCGTGTTGCCTGTAACGCCCATCGCAGGCGACGACGGCGAGTAACTCGGGGACGTCGGCGAGTACGCCGGCGACGTAGCACCCGCAAAGATCTGCGGCGAGGTCGGCGAGTACGCCGGCGACGTTGCGCCGCCGCCACCCACCCACGGGCTCATGCCGCCCATGCCGCCGTACGCGGGCGACGTGGCGTTGTACGCGGGCGACGTTGGGACGTACCCCGGCGAGGTCGGGGCGTATCCGTATCCCGGGCTCTGTGCGCCGAGCGGCGTGCGCATCGGCGAGCGGCCTGCAGCGAGGTAGTCGCCGTAGCCGCCTTCGTCGCCGCCGACCTGGACGAGCGGCGAGAACATGGCCTGCTGCTGGACACGGAAGTCGTCGACGTTCGGCGAGGACGCGTCGTACGGCGTCATGCCGCCCGGCGTCTTGCCGCCGTCGTCATCCATGCCGAGCTTGGAGGCGTACAAGTTCGCGTAGGGCTGGTTGCGGTTCACAATGACGTCCTTGAGCATGTCCACGTCCAAGTTCAGGTCAAAGGAACCCGTGCCCATCGGCGCCATCTGGCCGAGCAGCACATTTTGGCCGACACCCTTGCAGTCGTCCAGGTCGCCCATCGACGCGGCCTCCATCAGGATCTCGACAGTCTCCTCAAAGGTACAGCGCATGAGCGCGCCCTGGTTCGTGCGGTTGATACCGTGACGGGTGATGGCCATCAGCGCGCCTTGCGACGTCATAATGTCCACCAGGAGCGCCAAGTGACGGTAGTTGACGTAGGAACCGTCGAACTCAATCACATTACGGATCTCCTTGAGGAGCGAGCCACGCGCGGCCTCGATACCAAACACGCGGAAGACTTCCACGCAGTTGTTCGAGAGCGTGCGCGAGACATCCACACCGTCAACCGCCAGCACGTCCTTGAGGTTCGTGCCGTCGGTCTCGAGCACATACTCCTTCACCGTGTTCCACTCGCCGGTGACCGTGTCGAAGCGGCGCGTCGACTTGTCCTGCTTCACGATGAACACCTTGGAGATGCCGGGCACACCCTTCAGCGCAATGTCGGTGAGCATCTGCTGCGCAAGGCTCTTGAGGAAGATGTCCTCCTCGCCCTGCACCTCCTTGTCCGGATCGTTGTCGACGATACGGATACGGAGAACCAGCTCCTCGGCGTTGTCTTCCGAGTGCATCACAAAGATATCGCGGCCAAACATGGCGCCGATCTTGGACGCAACCTCGGCCATCGTCAGGTTCTTGTCGAGCATCTGCGCGCGGTCCAGCACAAGACGCAAAAGCCACGGCGACTGGCGCTCGAGGCTCGCCTCGACCTCCTCGTCGGGAATCGCAAAGAAGGCATCAACAAACTCGCGGTCCTCGGGGATCACCGTCGAGCTGGGGTCGGGGTCGTAAAAGACCTCGACCGCCGACGTAACGGTCTGCAGCGTAGTGTACGCAAGCGCCGTCTGGATCACCTTGGCCGACTCGGACGAGACGCTGTACTTCGGGTCGAGGTACACGGTGACCGACGGCGTCTTGATGTTCTCCGCACAGTTGATAATCTCCTTGAGACGGGGCACACCGAGCGTGACGTTCTTACTCGAGACACCAGCATAGTGGAAGGTGTTGAGCGTCATCTGCGTCGCCGGCTCACCGATACTCTGCGCAGCAAGCGTACCGCACATCTCGCCCGGCTGCGCAATACTGCGCGCAAACTGGCCCTCGATCTCGCCCATGACCCACTCCCACGCCTCGCGCGAGAGGTGGTGCACTTCGATCGCCTGCTTCGAGCAGAGGAAGGAGCGGACGTGGATCTTGAACAGAAGCGTCGCATTCTCCTGCATCGAACGCGAAATGGTGTCGGAGCCGCGGACGACCGTCAGGCGGTCCAGCACATGGCGCAGACCGTCGACAACCTCAAACGGCGACAAATCGCTCGGCTTGCGCGGGTCGATGTGGAAGATCTGCTGCGCGTTCAACACAAGACGCGCAATGTTCAGCGGCAGATAGGTGTCCACACGGTCCGTGCTAAAGACCTCGGTGCGCAGCGTAAGGCGGTCCTGCTCGAGCTGCGCAAACTCGTCGTCCAAGAGCTGCTCGAGCTCGGGCGACCAGTCGCCGAGGCCGGCACGGAGCGTGCCCTTTTTGAAGCCGCCCTTGGCGAGGTCCACACGGAAGCGGCGGCGGAACTCGTCATCCGACAGGCCGTGCGTAATGAGCTTTTGGCGCTCGACCTGCGCACCGTCGATACCGTCCTCGCCGTAGGCAAACTCGATCACACTGTTGGTCGAGTTGCGCACGGTGCCGTCGTAGCAGATCGTCACGTCCTCAAGTGCCTTGACGAGACGGCGCTGGATGTAACCCGTCTCGGCCGTCTTGACCGCGGTATCAATCAGACCTTCGCGACCGGCCATGGCGTGGAAGAAGAACTCGTGCGCGGTGAGGCCACGCAGGTACGAGTTTTCCACGAAACCACGGCTCTCGGGCGTGAAGTCGTCCTTGGTAAAGTGCGGCAGACTGCGGTGGCGGAAACCAAACGGAATACGCTTACCCTCGACCGACTGCTGGCCGACACACGCCGACATCTGCGAAATGTTGATGAACGAACCCTTGGAGCCCGCAATCACCATCTGCTTGACGTTGTTGTAGTCCGGCAAGTTTTGCTCGGCGTGCGAACCGACGTCGTCACGCGCCTTGTTCAGGACACGGTTGACGTTCGCCTCGAACGACTCACGGAGCGTCATACCCGGGTCGGCCTTGAGCCAGTCGTGGCGCGCGGCTTGAATCAGTTCCATGACGTCCTCCTTGGCCTTGGCAATGGTCAGGTTGATGTTGGCGGTGGTCGCCTTGTCGGCCACCGTGTCACCAATACCAATCGAGAAGCCATTGTGCAGCAGCCAGTAGTTCACGATGCGCTGCACACCGCCAAAGAAGTCGCGGCACACCACCGGGCCCCGCTCGCGGAAGATGATGTGAATCAAACCACCGGCGGTGGAGCCGACCACCTTTTTGTTGATCACACCGTACATGATCTCGCCGTTTTCGATGTGCACACCGTCGTCTTTTAAGAAGTTGTTGGCGGCCGCCTTGGCATCGCCAAGGAAAACATTGATTCCTTTTGGAATGCACATCGACAGGAGCTGCTTGCCGGACCAGTAGGGCTTCGGCTTCAAGATGCACGGCTGGGGAATCACACCGTCCCAGTCCGGCACCCAGAGCAGGATGTTTTGTACCTGGTCAAAGTCGAGCAGGCAGTCGCGCAGCGTAAACTTGCGGATACCACACAGGGTGTCCTGTACAATGCCCATCACCGGCTTGTTCGCCTGCGGCGACACAATCTGGCGGGGCACCCATGCGATCTGCGCAAGCTCTGCACGCGCTTCTTCGCTCTGGGGAACGTGCAAGTTCATCTCGTCACCGTCAAAGTCGGCGTTGTACGGCGGCGTGACACTCAGGTTCAAGCGGAAGGTCGAGTAGTCCATCAGCTTGACGCGGTGCGCCATCATACTCATCTTGTGCAGACTGGGCTGACGGTTGAAGAGAACGTAGTCACCATCCCGCAGGTGGCGCTCGACGATCCAGCCCGCCTGAAGCGCAATGTCGCCGCGGCGGTTGTACTTTAGGTCGATACGCTCGCCAGTGTCACGGATGACATAGCGGGCACCGGGGTATTCGTTGGGGCCGTTGCGCACCAGCTCAGAGAGGTAGGCACGGTTGTACGGCGTGACACGCTCGGGGTAGGTCAGGTTCCGGGCGATGCTGCGCGGCACGCCGACCTGGTCCAGCTCCAAGTTGGGGTCACCGGTAATGACGGTACGTGCAGAGAAGTCGACACGCTTGCCCATCAGATTACCACGCAGACGGCCCTCTTTGCCCTTGAGACGTGCGCGGATCGCCTTGACCGGGCGACCGGACGACTGCAAGGACTGCGGCAGACCCGCAATGTCGTTGTCCATGTACGTCGCCACATGGTACTGCAAGAGGTCAGCAAAGTCGTTCAGAATGTGCGACGGGGCGCCTTCCTGCTCCATGCGGTTCAGGTTCGAGCTGGCCTTGATGATATCGGCCAGCTTGTACGTGAGATCGTCCTGGCCCATGCCGCTCCCGAACTCGGTCACGCCCGGGCGCACCTGGGGCGGGGGCACCGGGAGCACGGTGAGGACCATCCAGTCGGGCTCGGCAAATTCCTCCGACAGGCCGAGCGTCACGACGTCCTCGGGCGAGATCTTTTTCAGGATCGTATGCACTTCCGAGGCCGGAAGCGGGCGCCGCTCGGACTGTGTCATACGCGAGGCACCACCCTCGTCGTCCTCGTCCTTGCTTTGGCGCCACACGCTAAAGAGCTTCAGCGCCTCTTTGCGGATCGCCGGCTGGAGCCGGCCACAGCCGCCGTGGCCGACCTTGGTCTCGGCGACGTCGCCCAGCTCATCCTCCTCCTTGCCTTCGTCCGCCTCACAAATGTTGATCTTGGAGCAGTACTCCCACACGCGCTGGAAACGGCGCTTGCGGTTGGAGCGCGTCGCCTGCAAGATCCCCTTAAAGACGGGGTCCGACACCTGGGATGAGCAAGACAACCTACCGGGTCCGCCTTGAGCTTGCCGCAGTGCACACACACGCACTCCAGCAGCTTTTTCACCTTGCCTAGGAAGCCGACGTGAAACACGGGCCGCGCAAGGTCAATGTGTCCAAAGTGTCCCGGGCATTCGGCCTGGCCTTCACCACAAGTCTGGCACTTGTAGTTCCTGTCAATCGTTCCGAGGCGGGGGTCAGAAAGTCCGCCGACTTTGTACTTTCCCGTCGCATCGTCCTTCACCTCCGGGTGCTCGACTTTGCAGACGGAAAAAGCACGCTAATTCAGTTTTAGCATTCTGTTCTACACGCAAGTGAAACACCCACAATCTCCTCCGGACTCAGGATTCCGAACTGAACCTCCTTCACCGGACGCACCGGTGCCACGGACGGCGCAAACTGGTGGCCAATCATGCTGAATCAAAAGCGTGATCGGTCCTCTCCTCCGCGCGCAGTCTCTCGTACAGTCAAGTACGAAGAGTGGCCGACGACTGTACCTGACAGGCAGCAACTAACGTGCCTTCGAAGTGGATCACAAGGAGGGTGTGAGTCCGCTTCGCGCCGTCGTCGTCGTCAAGAGCAAACCAATTCGCCACTGGCACGCTTTCCCGCTGGCGGCCACCAGGCGCGCCGCCAGTCATAACACACCCTTCCTTCGATCATGTGCCGTGCGGGCACGCGAATGTCGAAAAAAGGCCTGGTAGGCCCAACGACGTGCATATAAGCACGTGATGCGCTCGCGCGAACGCTCGACGGCTCGTGCGCCATGGTGGGATTCTGGTCGTCGCGGGAGTCGAAGGCGTTCGAGGCCGCGGTCGAGAAGGCCACCTCGCCGATGATCCCGGCGGGGCACGAGGATATCGCTCAGAACTTGGAGGTGTGTGACCAGGTACGCGCAAAGAGCATTTCGGCCCAGGAGGCGATGCGCGTCCTCAAGGCACGCCTGGAGCACGCCAATCCCAACGTCCAGATCTTGGCTCTGGGGGTACGTTGTGCGACTCACACAGCTTGTCGACCTATGCATCAAGAACGGGGGGGACCACTTTTTTGCAGAGGTTGCATCCACCGAATTCATGGACGCATTTGCCACCCGCCTGCAACACCACCGTGTGTCCTCGCCACAGGTCAAGGCAAAGATGCTGCGGTGCCTGCAGGACTGGCGCTACTTTGCGCAGTCCAAGCCGGATGAGCTGTCGTACATTTCCCAGGTCGCAGACCGCCTGGAGCGTGAGGGGTTCGAGTTTCCGCCTCCGGACCCGAACGCGGTCGCCGCCGCGCGCGTCTTTGCAGAAACACTCACCGCGCCGACCTGGAAAGACGGGTTCGTGTGCACCAAGTGCCGCCAAGAGTTTACTACGTTCCTGCGCAAGCACCACTGCAGGAACTGCGGCCGTGTATTCTGCTATCAGTGCTCCGGCAAGACCATGTCCCTGCCGTGGTACGGCATGGGGCAGGACGTGCGTGTGTGCGACGGGTGCTTTGATAAGAAGAAACCGTACACGGTACCACCGACGCAGGCGCCCCCGAAGCCGGCGCTCGATCCCAAACAGCGCGCGGGGACGGAGGATGCGGACCTGGCCAAGGCGATTGCCCTCTCGCTCCAGGACGCGCCGCCGCCCAAGGAGGCAGCGCCCAAGGAGAATGGGCGCATCGCTGAGGGAACTGATGCAGACGACCCTGATCTCGCGGCCGCCATCGCCGCGAGTCTCCGGGAAATGGGGCCCCAGGAACCAATCAAGGAGCCCGTCGCCGCAACGCCGACTCACTGGAGCGGCTCGGCGCCGCGCGCATCGGTCGGCGTCGCGGGCGACTCGACGGCAGCTCCGCCGGCGAGTACACGGCCCGCGCCGCTGCGCCCGTCGCTCGAACTCGAGCCACGGGACGTGGACAATGTGCTGACGTTCTCGCAGACGTTGCTCCAGCCTTATGCGCCGTGGAAGTACAAGCTCAAGTCGGAAGGCGTGCCGCGGCCGGTACAGAACATGTACGAAAAGGCAGCCACGTCGAGGTTGCGTGTCGTGCGCAATCTCGACGAAGGCAATCGCAGGCTGAGCGAGCTGGGCGCGATGCACGACCAGCTCTCGGAGGTTGTGCGTATGTATGACCGCCTGTTGGACGGAAAGGTCGCCAAGGATAGCGCAGAGGGAGCGCGTGCGCCGTCGGCAAGTGCGTACGCGCCGTCGGCCCCATCGGCGAACGCATACGCTCCATCGGCTCCGTCGGCGAACATGTATGCGCCGTCGGCTCCGTCGGCCAGTTATGCGCCGTCGGCACCTGCGCCCCGTGCCTCGTACGCGCCGTCGGCACCTGCGCCCCATGCCTCGTACGCGCCATCGGCACCGGTACATGCTCCCCATGCACCGTCGGCGCCCTCGGCCCCATCGGCACCTTCTACGCCCGCCCCATCCGCTCCATCCTTTGCCCCTTCCGCCCCTTCTGCACCGTACATACCTACCTCGCCTGCGCCGTCGGGCCCCGCTCGTCCCTACGAACCGTCGGCGCAGCAGCCGGCGCCGCAGCCTTCTGCGCCGGTGGCAGACTCGGCCAATACCCGGTATACCCTTACGGACTCTGGTATGCATCCCGACGGCCGTACGTACCCCTCGGTCCCTACCGAGGAACCTCGGATGCCTCGTCGCGACCCTGAACCTGCGACCGAGGCCCTGCTGATTGATTTGTAGTCTAACCTAAAATGGGCCCTTTTTCTTGTGGAGGTAATCAGGTGGCATGCCCCAAAAAATACGCCGTTGGACCCAGAGATAACTTCCTCGACCATGGACGCAACGAGCATCGCCGTAGTAGGAGCCGGCCCTGTGGGCTGTCTGGCTGCTGTGCACCTCGCGCAGCGTGGATTCAAAGTGGCTCTGTACGAAAGCCGCAGCGAGGCCTCGTTTACGGGCGCCTCGAAGGCGCAGCGCAGCATTAATTTGGCTGTATCGGTGCGCGGTATAACTGCACTCGCTGCTGTTCCTCGTACGTTGACGCGCTGACCTAGATCAAAGCACGGACAAAAAGTCCAAGTCACTCGTTGAACTCGTACTCGAAGGCGTCGTGCCGATGTCTGCGCGCATGATCCACTCGCTCGAAAACGGCGAGACCAAGCTCGTACGCCAGGAGTACAGCCCTGACGGAGAGGTGCGTAGCCACGCTAACCCAGTGCATAAACTCGTTTGACCGCGCAAAGCTCAATCTGCTGCTCCTGAAGCAGGCCACGTCGCACACCAACGTCCAGGCGCACTTTGAGCATACGTTCGTGAATGCGCAACGTGCCCGCGACGACGCGACGACCACCCTCTCATTCTATATCGCAGGCGCAGCAGACCCCAAGAAGTACGAGCATTCCCTGGTCTTGGGCTGCGACGGAATGAACTCGGCGGTGCGCGCCAAGGTCGGCCCCTACGCACGGATCAACTCGACGCACGAATACATCGACTCGGGCTACGTCGAGCTGCGCATTCCCCAAGCGCCTTCGCCGTCGTCCCACTGGGTTAACTGGAAAATGGATCCCTCATGCTTGCACATCTGGCCGAAGCACGACTACATGCTGATCGCCCTGCCGAACGGCGACGGCTCGTTTACCTCGACGCTCTTTGCACCCTTTGCGCTCTTTGACGAACACCTGCGCGACGAGCGCTCGGCACTCGCCTTTTTCCAGGCCAACTTCCCTGATGCACTGCAGGCCATGGACGAGAAGGAGCTGCTGCACCAAGTCACGTCCCAACGCCCAAGCCCCCTCGGCACCGTGCAGTGTGACCCGATGCACGCGGGCGCGGCCGTGGTGCTCCTTGGCGACGCAGCGCATGCCATGGTGCCGTTCTATGGCCAGGGCCTCAACTGCGGTCTGGAGGACGTGCGCATCTTTATGCAGGAGCTCGATGCGGCGCTGAAGCAGCACGGGTCCCTGGACAAGGCCAAGGGCTTTGCGCTGTCATCTTACACGGCCACGCGCTGCAACGACGTGCGGGCGATCCAGCTGCTCGCGCAGGAAAACTACACCGAAATGCGGAGCAAAGTGGTGAACCGTGGCTACCTGCTGCGCAAGTGGCTTGACGGCCTCCTCACCCGCTGGCTCCCGACGGGCTGGTGGCAGAGCCTGTACGTGATGGTCACTTTTTCCAATCTCGGCTACGCTACGGCTCGCAACAGGGAAATGAGCCAGCGCTGCATCCTGAAACGCGTCGGTCAATTTGCTATTGCCTCGGTTGTTCTGGTTGTGGCGTCTCAGCAGTGGGTCCAGTGGTAGAAAGAGATTCTTGGTTAGCTTCGGCACGGAAAGGAACAGGGATTTGGCCCAAGAGACCCGAGGTGAGCGAGACAATCGCGTCGAGCGCTTTGCCGGTCGCCGTCTCTGTCGGCTGGGTGTACCGCACTTCAAAGAGCTTGGCACGCGTGTCGGCCCAGATATTCCTGTGGTTAGCACGGTGACATACAAGGAAAGGCCAGAGAGGTAGACGATACCCCACACATAGCTCTGCAGCCAAACACTGCTCTGCACGGTCCAGAAGAAGGGGTGCGCTTCTGTGGTTAGCAGGGAGACGTACGCAATTCGCCCGAGGCGGGAAGCACGCCGGTCAACGTCTGCTCGCGCAAAAAGGCCAAGAGCTTTTCGTCGGCATTGGCACTGTTGGCAACAGCCGGGTCAGCACAGTATGCATTCACACGGGGGACCAACTCGGTCAACGCCGCTTTGAGCACACTCAGATCCAGCGAACTGCGCCAGGCATCGACCCAGGCAGCAGTAGGGACGAAGCCGTTCTTGCCGACAGAGCGCGCCACAGCATCCAGCTGCTCTTGGCTGAGCTTGGGCGGGGGCGTCGGCGGCATCGCGTCTACGCCGACGGGGGCATCAGCCGCTTTGTCCTTGGCGACGGGGGCGGGAGGCTCGGCAGAGGACGACGAAGCGGCCGCAGGCTCTGTCTTGGGCTCCTCAATGGACGCCGATGGCGGCTCGTCCTCGGTGGTCAGCTTGGAAAGAGGATCGGTCAGGACATCCTTGTTCGCGTCGGTACCATCTGTCTTGGCATCCTTGGCATCCTTGGCATCCTTGATGCCTTTCGTGTCTTTGACATGCCCGGAATCCTCCTCAGAGTCCTCCTTGGAATCCTCCTTAACATCCTCATTGACATCCTCTTTGACAGCCTCCTTGTCACCCTCCTGGCCGTCCTTGCCATCCTGGAGTGTATTAGCCTCCTGGGTCTCCTTGGCCGACTCGGTGGGCTCCTTCACCGCCTCCTCCTTTGTCTCCTTGTCGGCCACATTTACAGAATCCTGCACCGGGCTTGCAGCAGGCATCTCACGCGGACTCTCCAGCGAGATGCGCCCATCAGTGCTTGCGCGCTCGCGGAGCCGGTACAAACTCTCTAGCGCACCGTTGAGCGAGAACGATTCCAGCCGCTCAATTATCGGTGCGGCCCGCACCAAGATATACACGACGTTTGCATTCGTAGAGTACTGCTCTTTCAGCATGCGTGAAAAGGTGTCGAGGAGAATACCAAGCATCCTGGGGTTGCCTTCATTGGCAAGCAAGAAGCGCGGCGAGGCAAATTGCTCCAGCATCTGCTCGAGACGCGCTGCAGAAATTAGCGACAGGTTGCGCCAGAAGGGCGCCGTGTTGTCGAGGATCAGCAGCAGCGCGGGGTACAATGGCGCCATGAGCCCTGCACTCCTGGTCAAAAGCATGAATACAGCCTCAATCACCATATCCATCGCCACGGCGCCATGCGAGCGCAGCAGCCGTGAAGGGACGGTCATATCCGCTGCACTCTGCGAAGTCGTCAGCTGGATACAGAAAGTACGATCCGACGTAAGGTCTTGCAAAATAAAGATCGCAAGCTGGGCCTGGACCAGCGTCGGCGGAGAATCCTTGTTTGTAAGAGCGACATACAAGAGCCAGGAAAACATGTCAAGGCTCAGCTGCCTGTTTCCAACCATGTACTGGCGGAAATGCGGGTTGTGCCGCAGTAGGATCCAGATGACGACCAACAGCTCAGAGACGTGCTCTTCGCTTGACTTTACAAACATACTGCCAGTAGTACTTCCCAGTTCAAAAGGCCCGCGCGTGTTAGCGATCGCTGTCTGGAACATTTTGGCTGTGCCCGTCGCCAAGAAGGCGAAGTCGGTCTGGCGATACAGCTTCGTCAGGTAATACAGGAACAAATTCGGCGTCTCTGCATTCAGATCCCTCGGCTCATAGGTGAGCACTGCACACAGCGTCTGCAGACACAGCGACGTGAGCGAATCGCGCACCGGATCGCCGCTCGCGGACAAAAAGGTCCATCGGTCACCCTGACGGTAGTTTGCGACAGTGTTAAGTAGACTGCACAAGAATGAGAGCACAACAGGGCGCTCCAGAGAGCACGCAATGTAGTCGATAGCAGGCTGCCCTGTAGTGCTCTGGTCCTGCGGCGCCGTATAGATCGGCTTGGAGAGCAAGGTGACCAGCAGGCGCAGCACTTCAATGCGATGCTCAATGTGGGTCGGCGTCGTGTCTTTCAGATCAACAGAGCATCCGATACCTGCTTCCCAAATGGTAAAGTGCACGCGGCTGATCTCGGGCCCAATGGTCGACGACAGCTGCTCGTCCGTCCACGGCATCGTAAAGCCCGCATGGAATAAAAGCTCGACGATCGTGTTGAGCAGAGCGTGGCCCGTTGTCACCTGAAAACTCGACTCGGTACTCGCCATTGTATCCTGGCGCGTCAAAGGATCCTGCACAAGGTCGCTCTTGACGTCCGAAACGGATTCGTCGCCGTCAGCAATAATAAATTGATCGCTGGCCGACTTGCTGTCGTCCTGAGCAGAAACATTCTCCTTCTTTTCCGCTGGCTGCTGCTCGCTGTTTGAGCGGCTCGGGCGCACGCGAGTCTGAGGCGTCCACAAAGTGCGCTTCTCCAGGTTGTCAATGTCCGAATCGTCCCGGGGCCCCGTATCACTTTCGTACACGATCGGGATGGCGCGCGTGAGAACTCGGCAGCAGTTCAGCGCTTCGCGCGTCCTGTCCCGATTGTCCGCGCGCGGTGGCGGGGCCGTACTAGCGAACAGGGCACTGAAGCCGCCTGGATTGTGCTCCGGCATTGGCGCAAAATGCGTATCGTCGACCAAGCTTTCTAGGTGCATGGCAAGTACTTCTACCAGCGTTACCAGGTTCTCTGGTGCCTTTTCAGCAGTCCGACGTAGCTCTGCGATACTTAGGGTGCCGCACACATCTTCTGTAGACTCAAAAAGCGTCGTAAATTGGACCCAGTATCGGTGGTCAGCAGCAGAAATGTGCCGTTCCGTATAGAGGCGCGGAATGCCAGTATCTTTTGACTCCTTGAAGTCGGTCTTGGCTCTGTCGTCGCCGAACAGGAGCCGCGCCGGATAGCCCAGCATCGTGGTGGGGCTTCGAGGCCGTGCGGCGCTGCATTCGGCTGCGGTCTGCTTAGATAATCATCCACTACTCCGACACACCATGACGACGAGGCGCGTGGACAAGACGGATCCTCGGCTAGCTTCCAATGTGCGCCCTCTGACTATGCCTGTGTCTTGGGTTACGGAAGATAACTCTGTGTACGAGACGTCGCTCAGCGGCCTGACGTACGTAAGAACGCACTGACATTAGCCTGATGGCCTCGAGCTCCATTATCTCGCCGTTCCCTGACCTGACATCGCTCTCGATTCTGCTTTCGATTGCGCAGATTATCAACATTAAGCCCCATGCTCCGGTGAAGGCGGCAAACGACATTTCGTCGAACGCGTACGCGAGCTTCTTGTACGTCCAAAATTCACTCTAATGCTCAGATTTGCGATCGCGATTGCCATCTTTATTGCGCTGCGCAAGGTGGGTGGTTTAACCGGTGCTAATCGCAGCTCATCCAAGTCTAAACGCACACATAGCTACATGGGAAGAAAAGGATTTGTACAAGCCAACTCATATTTTTTATTTTTTTTGCAATCGAGAGTGCACAGCGCGTAGATACACTATGAATGGGCAAGTACCATGGCCACGCCCGCCTTGCCTTTTGCGCTTCTACCTACGTACACATAGCCTTGCACCCCGCACCCAGATGATCATCCGCTTGCCCTACGCCGTGGGCTGCACAGAGCACGTGACTAGGCGAGGGCCGTGCGATGCGGCGATTTGTCCCCGGCTTGCCGACCCGACTATTGACCGTAGCATGTCCGTCATGGCTACTCACAGGCAAGAAGACCAGTCGTACCTCCTTGCGTACCGCTCGCTTCTCGGTAAGTTCTGCCTCTCTTCAAATGCCTAACACGTCACAGGTGCGCAGGTGGCTAGCGTCGCTGCGACCCCGACCTACCTTCTCCAGGCGATTCGCAAGGGTCGTTTCTCGCTCGGTGGCCTTGCTCGCTACAAGTATGTTGGACTTTCATGACTTACCGATCAGCTGGATCCTCCCCGTTGCTGGTGCTGGTATTGGTGCCGCCGCCGGCTGGGTGGAGAGCTCGCAGCTCTCGCCCTCTTCCCTTGCTCGCCGTGTGAGCGACACTCGTCTGGACGTGGTCCGTGTACGTTTCTTCGCTAACATCAGACCCGCCGCGATGACTTCCACCTCATTGGTGGTGTTGTTGGTGCCCTTGCGCTCCCTGCAATTTTCCGTATGTGCTCCCTCTTTGCTCCACTAACACAGTGCGCCGCGTGGGTCTTGTCAACGGCCTGCTGGGTGGTGCTGGTCTCGGTGGTGCGGTCGGTGTGCTTTCCTACTACGGCAAGGACTGGGTGGAAGAGCAGAAGCCCATTCTGCCCGCCACTGGCGACAAGCCCATCCCTAAGGAGGATGTGCCGAAGTAAGTAGTGCTGCCTCGATCCGCCCGCTGCGACCTACGTAGTATACATCCGTTCGTAATCTGTACTGCCGCATATAGCGTTCGTGGATTATGACGTATACATCGAAACTTCATTACTAGCACTATTTATCGTGCGGCTAAAAAAATCGCTATCCGCTATTCGCTTTTCCGTTTTTGATGGGAATGTTGTTGGCCTTTTCATTCTGGGAAGACTGCACCTGGAGCATCTTGGTCTTCTGTGTGTTTTCGGCTTGCATGTTGTCTTTGTACTTAATGTTCCTTTCTTCCGACTGTTGCCCCTCGGTGCTCTGCGACGTCGAGAGTGAAGGTGGATCTTGCTCCATCGGTTCCTGGTCTTCCTTGTCGTTGTCGCTGTTGCTGTCCAGGGCCCAGTCCTGTGATTCATCGTCGCTGGGCTCGACATTCTTGATGGTGACCAGCTGCTCTCCATTCTCCTCGGCAGGCACCTGCGCTTCGCCCTTTGGCGCCCCTGTTGCAGGCTCGACCCTTTGTCCCTGAGCGTTGTTCATACCACCGCTCATCTCGTTGTCGAGCTGCTCGCGCGCATCAGCCGTGACCTTGGATGCCTGGCGTTTCGGACGTTTGTCCAATGCGGTCCGCATAAAGTGACGCGTACTCTGCAAGGCCTTGCGACTTGCATCCAGAAATAAGAAGAACTGGAAAACGTGTACGCAATCTTCGTAGATCTCGTGACGCACAGGCACGCCAGCGAGCGAGCACTTGTGCGCGAACAAGATGTTTTCGTCACGCAGCACCTCAGCGTCGCCCGTCTGGATGAGGAGCGGTGGAAGTCCATGCATGTCACCAAAGAGCGGACTGACGTAGGGGTGCGTCAAATACTTGTCAAAGTTGGGGCCCAGATACGCAGCGACCGGGTGCATATGATCGCCATCGTTCGGGCGCGGGAGGTAGTCAAACTCTTTGTTTGTCTCCCACGAGTCACAAGAAAGAGTAAGATCCACCCACGGACTAAACAGGATCGCACCGCCGGGGAGGGGGTATTTGTTATCCCGCAAGTACATAAGCAGTGCAATTGCCAAACCACCACCAGCGCTGTCAGCCGCAAACACAATATTGTTTGCAGGAATGTGCAGATCGTCAATCAATCGGAACCACGCCGCGACACAGTCGAGCAGTGCGCCGGGGAAGATGGTGTCGGGGGCCAAGCGGTAGTTGACACAAAACACTCGGCACTCACAGTACTTGCTCAAAGCAATGGTCAGAGGGCGGTGCGTAATGGCAGACATGACGAAATAGGCGCCACCATGAATGTACAAGATAACACGCTCTTTGCCGGACCGCTTACCATTCTGCCACTCGCTCTGAAGACGCCGCCAGGTCTGCTTCCCGACAATCCATTCTCCGGTAAGCTCGCGCTTGCCCGTCTCTTTCGCGTCGCTCTCGGCAAGAATGCCACGAAGACCACGGCGCTTGACACGGAATGTGACAGGGGTAACCAGACCATCTTCCGGCACAGGAAGGAAACGCGCAAGATCAAAGACCTTTTGCAGCACGGGGATCGTAGTCAAGTCCGAGTGCTTAGATACTTCACGGATGGTCTTGGTCAAAATCGACATCTCGACACCCCACGACTTCTTCGGCGGCCCGTAAATGGCATGCGAGGCAATGATGCTGCCGATTGAGAGACCCTGGTTCAACAAGGTCGGCACCATCTTGATCGCACGCTCGAACGTCGAGCTGCTATTCGGACGCGTCTGCACCGTAGGATCCACACGCGAGAACGAGGGGCGCTCCGCGGTGCGGTAGTGCTCCAAAAGCTCGTTAAGCACCTCGGCAGTCTTGGTCTCCTTCTGCGCACGCGATCCAGAAGACGCTTCGCGAATATAGTGGCGCGTGTAGGAGAGCTTGGTTCCGTTTGTCTCACCCGAGGGCCGGTGCTCGTCCAGCGTGCCTGGTGGGCCCTCGGACGAGTGGAGCTCGAGGTCGACCTTGTTCGAGTTCACCTTGTTCTTGCCCTTGTCCTTGGGCTGCGATGCATCATAACTGTGATCGCCGAGTTCCTCCTTAAAATCCTTGAGGAAGTGGTCGAGACGCTCCATGTGCGCTTCTGATGTCGTGCCGTACTTGCGGCGCAGATTCTGCAAGTGTTCCATGCGGTCCACCTGGTTGACCAACGTGTCTTCCTGGTTATTGCTGTTGATCGGCTCCGTCGGGTCGAGCATGCGCTTGAGCTTCGACCCACGGTTCTGCTTGCCATCCGACACCATCAACCCTTCGATCCAAGGGTGCTGGAGCGCCTCGGCCGCAGTCATGCGCTTCGACTTTTCGCAGAGACACTTGCGGATAAAGTCCTTGGCCATCTCACTCTGCTGCGACCAATAGTCTGGATTGAACTCGTAGTCGATGTTAACAATCTTTTGGAAGAGCGTCTGTACATCGGTCGAGTAAAACGGCGTATAGCCCGAAAGGAGTGCGAACACAATCACACCGCAGGACCAAATATCGACTTGCTGGTTGTACCCCTTACCCAAAAGCACTTCCTGTGTGTTAGCCGATGATAAGCACGAGACGTACCGGGGCGACGTATTGGGGCGAGCCACAGGCTGTGAGCAGCATCCCCTCTTCTGGCATAATTTTCGCCAGGCCAAAGTCGGAAATCACGACGTGGTTAATGTCGTCCTTCTTCATCAAGAGAATGTTTTCCGGCTTTAGATCGCGATGGATGATGTTCTTCTTGTGCAGGTAAGCCACGCCCTGCAGAACCTCGCGCATTACGATGCGCGCATCATACTCATCGTAGCTCACGCGCCGCACGATGGTGTCAAAAAGTTCGCCACCCTCGCACAGGTCCGTGACCAGAAACAAGGCGTCGTCCGTCTCGTAAAAGTCCCAGAGCCGGATACTGAATGTCAGTGCCGTGCGGCATACATACATGTTCGGGTGATGGATATTGAGCAAGATTTGGATCTCGTCGCGAGCCAGGCGCGCAGGCAGAACCTCGACATTATCGTGGTCTTTTGCCGAGCACAACGGCTTGCGAGCAATAATCTTTACCGCGCGCTTTGTGCCTGTCGTTTTGGTGACACAGACCATGACGACAGCAAACGTCCCGTAACCGAGCGTCTCCCTCGTCATGGTATACTGCTCAGCCATCGCATCGGGCAACGGGGGAAATCCATCCTCGGTGAACTGTGAATCGTTAGCAACTATCCCCCTTTGCCGGACAAACGTACGTTTGTAAACCAATGTTGAAACCTCTGCATCAATAAACCGGTCAGATCCCTGCCCCATTGCAAGGTCTGTGTCGCACGCACCTTGGCAGCTCTCTCTGCCGACATGGTGACAAGCACAAGGATCGAACCGGCTAGCTCCGCCCAGGTCGCTCCCCAAGATGGCCCTGAAAGATTACTAATCAACCCTAATCCCAGTCACATGCACCGCTGCGCCGGCTAGGTGCTCTGTGCGCTGTGCCATATGCGGCACGTTTTGACGCGGACAAACGAGTGTCCCGAGCTCCTTTTCTGGCGTGTAGATGCATATGATTTTGTTATACAATAGTATGGACAGCATATCATAGCCGCAAGACGTTGCAAGGACAGCTCACAAGACCGGCTCCCAGCTCACGCCGCAGCCACAGCCGCTGCCCTTCGCCTGCGGATTGTCCTTGATGGCGAACTGGCTCCCAATCAACTCGGTAACATAGTCGATCGTGCTGCCTTTGACCAGGCCGAGCGAGAAGCTGTCCACGATGATCCGAGCGCCACCATCGTCAAAGACACTGAGTTAGTAGTGGCACATACAAGTCGTCCTCTTCGGTTCCGCTTGTGATCTCGAGCTTGTACATATATCCGTGGCATCCTCCCGGCTCGACAATGATGCGCAGTCCCACGTTCGGGTCGCTGTCTGCTTCCGCAACCGAGCGAATTTTCTGCGTTAAGACAGTGTACGTACCTGGACAGCGCGCTCAGTAAGGTGAACAAGAGGCGTGTCTCCCTCCATCACAGTCTCGTCCTCCGGGTGCTCCGGCTTGGCGACGAGCGTCGAGGCGAGGCGCACAGACGCCCTCGGTGGCACAGCTGCGCCACACGCACGAAGGTGCAGTGCCGGCCGGCCCAGGTTCCGAGGAACGTAGGAAATCGAACTCTGCATACTCAGGCCTCCGACCCGCGCTGTGCTCGCTGATGGCACGCTGCGCAGCGCGCCACGCAATCCCCGCTGCAACATCGACATGGCGCAAGTGGCTAGGGTGCAAGTGCCACCGGTGGAGGTACACGTGGTACACGTGATCTGACCCTGGCTGCGGCGTGCAGTTTTAGTGGACGGGCGAAGAACGAAGGGCATGTGCGCGAATCGGCGCCCGGCGCTGGCGGCCGGCCGTTGCTTTCACCCCAATCGCACAACCATGTCTATTGAGGAAATTTCGGACGACGTGAAGGACGTACGTATTCTGCATTCTATTTGAGGACATATGCTAACCTTGATGTGCGTGTGCACGTTCGATTTTGTTACAGCTCAAGGTCCAGGATGCCGGTGCTGACGCCGAGGACACCGAGGTCGGTGTGCCTGACCGCGTGCAGTCGCGCGCCGAGCGCAAGAGCCGCAAGGCCCTGCAGAACATTGGTCTCAAGCGCATTCCTGACATCAAGCGCGTGACTCTCCGCCGCCCCCGTGGTGTACGTTGTACTTTGACTTACCCAGCACCTGTACGTTGTCGCCAACCCCGACGTGTACAAGTCGGCTGTCTCCGACGTGTACATTGTGTTCGGTGAGGTGAAGAACGAGGACATGAGCGCCTTTGCCCAGGCCCAGGCCGCCCAGCAGATGCTCGCCGCCGAGGCGCAGGAGAAGGGTGCCGACGGTGCTGCCAGCACCGAGCCCCAGTTCAACGCTGCGGACCTTGCCTCTTCGAAGAAGGTCGAGGAGGAGGAGGAGGACGATGACACTCCCATCGACGAGACTGGTGTGGACGCCAAGGACGTCGACCTCGTCATCGAGCAGGTGTCGTGCTCGCGCCGGAAGGCCGTCAAGGCTCTCAAGGAGAACAACGGCGACCTGATCAACGCCATCATGAGCCTCAGCTAAATGCTAGGCTGCACCTGCTTTAAAAAGTTTATAGTGCATAGCGTGCACCGTCGGCTGCGCCGTTCTCAAAAGGCCGCCGAGCGCTCCTCGCCCCGCACAAACGGGGATGTATGTGCATATTTCCCAAATGTGATCGGTGCGTACGCGTGGAGGACGGCGGGCGTTCGACTGCAACGTCAACGTTGGTGCTGGACCATGTCGCGTTCCTACGACAGAGGTGTGTAGAGAGAGTGTAGACAGAGGCTAACACCTGTGCAGCGCTTACGGTATTCTCCCCTGATGGTATGTTGCAGCGAGGCTCACCCCAGGTCATTTGTATGTCGCCCTCTTCTAACCCAGGTTCCAAGTAGACTATGCGCTCGAGGCGGTGCGCAAGGGTACGTGCGCTGTCGGCATCCGCGGTAAGGATGTCGTCGTGCTTGGTGTTGAGAAAAAGAGTCTGCAGCAGCTGCAAGACCCTAGGACGGTGCGCAAGACGGCGATGCTCGACGACCACATCTGCCTTGCGTTTGCCGGCCTGAACGCCGATGCGCGCGTCCTCATCGACAAGGCGCGCATCGAGTGCCAGTCGCACCGCTTGACTGTGGAAGACCCGGTGTCGGTCGACTTCATCACGCGCTACATTGCTGGTGTCCAGCAGAAATACACCCAGTCGGGCGGTATGCGTCCGTTTGGTATTTCGACGCTGATCATCGGCTTCGACCCCAACGACACGGTTCCGCGTCTGTACCAGACCGAGCCGTCGGGCATGTACTCTGCCTGGAAGGCGAACGCCATCGGCCGCTCGTCCAAGACCGTGCGTGAGTTCTTGGAGAAGAACTACAAAGACGACATGTCGCAGGAGGAGTCGATCAAGCTCACCATCAAGAGCCTGCTTGAGGTCGTGCAGACCGGTGCAAAGAGTACGTCGCTCCACTCACACAGACATCGAGATCGCGCTGATGACTGGCCACGGCGAAGTGCGGGTAGGTTGGCTATACTCACCCAGACCCTCGAGTTGTCCGAAATCGAAGAGGTGGTCAAGGCCATCGAGGTCGAGCAAGAGGCCGAGGCGGAGCGCCGCCGCACGCGTCTCGCTGCGACGGCGAGCGCCGCGGCGTCCATGTCGGGCGGAAATGCGTAGTTTCCTCTACAAAGATACACCCAAACGCTGTAGCAACCGCCGTGCGGCATTTGGCGCATGATCTGCAAACTGCGCCGAATGCTGGGCATAGTGTGCCGCGCGCGCCGGCCAGTTGGAGGGCGAGGCGGTGGGCGCGTCAAACATGGAGTGGACCCCACGCTCGTCCTCCACGTCGCTTTCGTCGCTGTTGAATGCGTCGTCCGTCGCGAGACTCGGCATCGTCTCGAGGGCGCGGCCCGTCGCGTGAGTGTCGCGGGTGACGGTGCGCCACGCAGAGATAGACTCGTCGCCAAACTCGCCGTCGCTGCCGTATGCATCGTCGATGCGCACCGCGTCGACTGCTCGATTGGACGAGCGCCACGAAGGATGGATCATGGTGAGCAAGCGCTGTACGCCGCTCCGAGCGCGCTCGCGCCACGTCCGCGCAGCAGGCTCGGGCGCATCGTCAAGGTGGATCGGGCCGTGGGTGCTCTCGGGGTCCTCGGGCGGCTGGACGTACCGCTTGACCAGCACGGGCACGACCATGGCGATACCCACGACGAGAATAATGAGCATGTTCTTGAGGCTAAAGAGGTGAAAGTCGCTCGAGCTCGACATGTCGCTCAGCTCCTCGCCGATCGCCGTGTGGATGAGCGTCATGGAAATCACGCCGAGGAACGACGAGAGCCAAAACGTTTTGATTTCGACGCCGAGGTGCGGCGCGACAATGTTGATCACAAAGTCTGGAGGCACCGGCATCATGCTGGGTCAGACGCGAGACGTACCGGAGCACGGTAAGGTAGGACAGCATATTGTTATCGTACTGCTGCACGACGACCGTCCAGGCCGCAATGCGCTGCTCCCAGCGCGGAATCACGTAGAGCACCTGGCCGGCGTAGCGGCTCAGCAGGAAGCACAGTGTCGAGCCCGTTGCAATGCACACGCAGACCAGCGGCAGTGCAACCGGCATGCCCCACATGGCGCCTGCGAGAATGCTCATGTACATGGAGCCTGGCACGGAAAAGGTCTGCAAACTGGGTTAGCATGGCAACGTACAACAAATAGATCGTAGTCCAGGCGATCATCACACGGACAAAATGGGTATGACTGTAGTTTTGCAAGACTCCGTTCAGGGCTTGGAGCTGCTCAAAGGTGCGTGGGATGCGCAGCGCGGAGCGGTCCTCGTCGGCAAAGACGGGCAGCGCGAGCCAGACAATAAGCACCACGGACAGAATACTGCCGACCAGGAGCGCCGCAAGCATGCCGGCCGTGCGAAGGACCAGCCGCACACGGTCCGATGCACTCATCGGCAGAGGTGCATCGCTCGCATTATGAGACGGGACAGACTGCCACGCCATGGTCGACGCCAAAAAGGGCGTCGTGAGGGGAATCTCGTTCTCGACGTCGTCGTCCGCCCACGCGTTCCGGCTCACGCCAAGTCCTTCCGTCTCGCCTACATCCGATGCAAGCTCAATGTCGGGGTCTTCACGGCGCGTGTCGGGCTCAGGATCCGTGCCGTGCGGCACGGGGGTCGGCGGTGCTCCCATCAGACCACCACGACGCCGACGTGTGGAGGAAGACGAGCCTTGGCTCGTGCGCGATGCGGCTCGGACCGAGCCGAGGTCGGCGCGATGCGTGCCTCGGAAGCTTCCGATGGCGGCATGAGCACTGCCAAAGGTGCTCGGAGGCGCACTACAAAAGCGCATCCTGAGTATATGCCCCCCATGCCCGACCAGAGCTGCCCCCCTACGAGTGCCGAAGCGGACTGCGCGATGGACGTCACGAACGATGTTCCTATGGCGCCCGCATCTACCGAGTCTCCTCCCGTGCCCGCGGCCGGCGCTGAAAAGGATGAGAATGAACCTATGAGCGACGTCGAGACCAAGCTCGCGATGCTCGAGCGCCGCGTCCAGCAGCTCGAGGAGCAGGTGCGTGCCGGCGTGCGTTCCTCGCCGGCGCCACCTACGCCGCTCAAGCGCGAGGCAGCCTTTACGCCGGACGTGTTCAATCCGTTTTGGGACGAGATCGTCGAGGGTCCGAGCGTGCCAGGTACGTTGCGCGACTCATACAGGTGCCCATGCGTTCCCCGAGGCCGTGCTGCACAACAAGAAGCAGACCCCTCCAACCGACGCCGTCGGCCCCTCGTTTGAGGAGCAGTGGTCGCTGGTGCACGCGCCTGGCATGTCGTCTGTCACGATGACGCCCGGCTGGAACGACGCGTCTCCGCTGTCGACGTGGCCGGCGCCTCTCTGGACCGTGCCCTCGGACGATCTGGTGCCGAGCAGCGTGCGCAGGCTGCCTTCCCCCCCACTGCCGCCTACCAAGGAGCTTGTAGCGGACGTGATGTCGCGCGATGCTCAGGATGCAAGCGTCACGCTGCAGCTCCTGCTGAAGAACGGCAGCGAGGGCCAGCGCGCCGAAATTGTGGACACCATCAAGCCCCAGCTGAGGAAACTTGCCTCGGACAAGAATGGGGGCTACCTCGTGCAGCGTGCGCTAACGCTCGACATGGAGCTTGCGTGGGCGCTGCGTGGCTCGTTTGCGCTGCTGTCTCTGTCGCCGTACGGCGCGCTGGTCGTCCGCCGCGTGCTGGATGGCGACGAGCCGCTGCGCCTCGCGGTCGTCCAGGACCTGCTGAGCGACCGCCTGTGCCAGACGCTCACGGCGCGCAATGCGATCCCAGTCTGGCACAAGGTCCTGCGCCTTGCGTGGCCCGACCATGTCCTGGACACGCTGCGGACTGCGATCCACACCATGTTCCGCGGCCGGTGGGCGGATCTGGCGACGGACGAGATCGGGAGCACCCTCTGCCAGAAGCTTATGGAGTACGGGCACGTCCCTGAGCACGGCGCGTGCGTCACGGAGCTCATGAACCGCTTTGTGTCGTGCGTGTGCGACCAGTGGGGCGTGTGGGTGATCCAGTACCTGGTCGAGCACGGAAGCGAGGCGATGCAACGGCGTGTTGCGTGCAGCGTCTTTAGCCACCTCGGCGCGGTGAGCCTCTCGGTGTATGGCTCGCGCGCGATCCAAGCGATGCTGCGTGCGACGCCCCAGGTGGTTGCCGCCGAGTATGCCGAGCGCCTGTGCCAGCTGCCGACGGTGCGCAGCCACCTTGGCTCGCTGCGTCCGCTGCTGATCGACCTCGCGCTCACGCAGCAAGGCTTGCCGATCATTGCACAGCTTCTCACGACGGCCGGCCTTCCCCGGCGTACCGAGATCTTGAACGTGGTGCGCAAGAATGCGCCCATCCTCCAAGGCAACAAGAGCGGGATGCGTGTCGTGCTGCTCTGTGGTACGTGGCGCTACTTACACAGATCGTGCGCGCGCGTTTACTGGGTATGAGCGGGCGTAGGTATATCACTGCTTCAGCGACTCGCGCAGCAGATTGCGCAGCACGGCCGCACGCGCCCGTGCCGCGTGGATGCACTGCTCGAGCAGCGCCTCGTTCCGGAGCACCTGGGGACCCGCCTTGGCCGCCATGGCATTCCCTGCGAGGCGCACGAAAAAGACGTCCGCGTCGTCGTCCGCCTCGGTCATGCCGATGTGCATGTGCGCCGAGAGGAGCGACTCTTCGAATGCTGCAGGGTCCGCAAGGATATAGGTGCTGGATTAGCAGCGATACGTACGAGTCGTAGAGGCCAAACGTCGACAGGACCGGCCACACGCGCAGGTCCAGCTTCTGGTTGCGCTCGCGCGAAAAGACACACGACGAGGGGCCGCTGCACTGCAGCAGCGTCGGCAGGCGGCAGTCGGCGAGCGCCGCAACGACTGCGAGCGCCGCGGCGTCGAGCACGTTGCCGTCGGCACTCACGACGACGACATCGACGTGCAGCGCCCACGCCGCCACGCCGGGCTCGATGCAGAGCGACTCGCGCGAGACGGCGAGCGACTGATCGAGAAAGAGCTGCAAGTAGTGCGCCATGCACTGGGCGTCGTCCGACGGCGGCCCCGGCTTGTACTGCGGCGAGCAGAGCGGGGACAAGTCAAGGCTCGGGACGATAAATCCTTCGTTCGGGCGGTCGTGATGAGGCTCGGTGACCTGCGCCTGCACCGCCGCGGTGACCATGGTGCCGCTGCCGAAGCGCACCAAGGCACTGCCGTTGCTCTGCGACAGAATGCCAGTGGCGACCGACGCCGCGCGGAACTCGGCAGGCGCACGCCCATCCTCACGCACCTGCTCGTCCAGGTGCCGGCGCAGAAAGTCGACGGGATATAGCTTCTTGAAGATGGCCGTCTGCACATCGGCGCTCGCCGCTGGCGCCGTCATGGTGGAAAAAGTTACTTTACTAATCCTCCAGTGCCATGGTCACGACCGTGTCGGCGCCCGGCAAGGCGCTCGTCGCGGGGGGCTACCTTGTGCTGGACCCTACGTACTTTGGCGTGGTCTTTGCGACGGATGCACGCTTCTACACGAGTGTCGCTAGCTTTCCCCAGCGCGACACGCCGCGCATTCGCGTGCGCTCGCCGCAGTTCCTCGAGGCCGAGTGGGTGTACGACGTGGTGCTGCCTGCGATGGGCTCGGAGGATGAGCTGACCGAGGGACTCCAGCTCGTGCAGGTCGACGAGAACGGGAAGAACCCGTTTGTGGCGCTCACGCTGCTCTACGCGCTGCACCTCGGCATCGAGACGCTGGGCGACGCGCTGCGCTCGCAGCTCGGCGGCGGCCTGGATATCGTGATTGCGGGCGACAATGACTACTACTCGCACCGCGTCGAGGTACGTAGCTGTGCTAATGCAGGGACAAGCGCCGCAGCTCGCGCAGCTCCAGGCCCTGCCGCCCTTTGCGCCGCAGCACTGCACGCTGAGCAACGTGCACAAGACCGGCCTCGGCTCGAGCGCGGCGATGACCACGTCGCTCACCGCCGGCGTGCTCTTGCACCTCGGAATTACCAAGGGCGAGAGCGAGGATGAGGCGATGCCACTTGCGTCTCTCGGCCTGATCCACAACACGGCGCAGCTCGCGCACTGCGCGGCCCAGGGCAAGGTCGGCTCGGGCTTTGACGTGTCGTCGTCCGTGTGGGGCAACCAGCTCTACCGCCGCTTTGACCCGAGTCTGATCAAGGATGTGATGCGCGAAGAGTCCGGCTTCCGAATCGTCCGCACGCCGACCGAGACTGAAAAGGTACGTCGCTCGGCTGACGCAGCGGCCGCCGATCCACCTGCTCCCGGTGCTCGATCCCCGCAACCCTTTGTGGCAGCCTGCGCCGCAGGACGCCAACGGCGTGCCGACTGCCGTCGAGGGCATGATGGAAATCGCCCGGTCGTCGACGCGCGAGAATGTCGCGCGCCCGGCGCCGCTCCAGCTCCCCCCCGGCATCCGCATGTGCCTCGCAGACGTCGACGCAGGCTCCAACACACCCACGCTGGTCGGCCAAGTGAGCGCGTTCCGTAAGAACAAGCCCGAGTGGGGTACGTATCCCTACTGACCCAGCCGCACAGCTCTACCGCGTGATTGCAGCGGCGAACCAGTCGCTCGCCGATGGCCTCCTCGGCCTGCACGTTGCGTGTGCGCGCGACAAGCACGAATACGCACGCGTGCTCACTGCGCTCGCCCAGCGCTCCTCGTCGGAATGGGACGCGTACCGGAAAGAGCACCCCTCGCTGACGGCCGACATGTTTATCGATGTGCGCAACTCGATGCGCTCTGTGCGCGGAGGCATGCGCGAGCTCGGCGTACGCGCCGGCGCGCCCGTCGAGCCGATGGAAATGTCGCGCCTGCTCGACACGACGATCCGCGACGCAAACGGCATTCTCGGCGGCGGCGTGCCGGGAGGTACGTGCTTCTACTTATGCAGCCGGCGGCTACGACGCCCTCTTTCTTCTTTTCCTGCACCCCGACTCGCTCAGCGCACCGGACGAGCGCGTGTACGCGCCGAGCGACGTGTGTGCGATCTGGTCCGAGTGGTCCGAGCTCAGCGTCGGCCCGCTGCTCTGCGGCGCGGACCATCCTGGCGTCGCGGGTACGGACGCGGGCCCTGTGCTCGACGATATGGACCCTGCTGTAGCTTCCGTGCTGCGCGACCTGCAGCGCACGCGCGCCGGCCTCCGCGTCGAGCGCCGCGCAGTCGACGGCCTCGAGCCGCTCGTAGCCTCGCTCGGCACCTAGCTGACTAATTCGAAAATCCTTCTGACACGATGGCGGCCGCGCTACTGCGAGAGGCGCTTCCGTCGCTGGACGAGCCCATTGTCACGTACCTCGACCAGTATGTGCAGGATGCCGGCGAGGATGATACTGTTTCGATCATGGACGACGTCGTGCAGCCGATGCTCGAGTCGGCGGTGCTGAGCGAGCCGGCCTCGTCGAAAGCCCGCAGTGCGCTTCCGGCGCTCCTGGAGAAGCTGAGCGCCTTGGTCGCCGAGCGCGAGCCCGTGCACGATGCAGAGCGCCGTGGCCTTACGCGTCTGGACAAGGTCATTGATATGCGCGACAGTGCGATGAGCAGCACGTCGCGGTACGACGCCGGGGCGGGCGGCATGGACCTTGCGCTCGGCCGCAGCGACCGCAACCGCACTACGGTCGACGTGAAGCGCCTCGAGCGCCAAGAGGCTAAGACGCGCGCAAAGCTCGCGAAGCGCGAGCAGCGCGACCTCTACCAGTCGAGCAAGCTGGTCGAGACGGCGAAAAAGATGGCGTCGTACGAGGAAATGTACCTCAAAGTGAACCCCCTCGAGTCGATCAGCACCGGCGCGGCAAAGGGCAAGAACAAAGATATCCACCTGCCGAATATCGACGTGTCGTTCGGCAGCAACCGTATTCTGAGCAACGCCGAGCTTACCATGGCCTATGGCCGCCGCTACGGCTTGGTCGGACGCAACGGTGTGGGTAAGAGTACGCTCCTGCGCCACATGGCGATGCGCGACGTGCCGATCCCGACCAACATCTCGCTCCTGTACGTCGAACAGGAGATTACGGGTGACGAGACGTCGGCCGTCGACGCGGTGCTCAAGGCCGATGTCTGGCGTGAGCGCCTCTTGGAGGAGGAGGGGCGCCTGAATACCGAGCTGCAGGCCCTCGAAGATGCCGCGCAGGCCGCCAAGGAGGCGGCGCACGAGGCGAGCCAGGACAACAATGCGCTCTCGCGCGGCTCGGCCGTCGACCTGCCGACGCGGCAGCGTGAGCACCAGCGCGACGAGCTGTCGGCGCGCCTCGGCGACGTCCAGGCGAAGCTCATCGAGATGGAGGCCGAGACCGGCCCCAGCCGTGCTGCCGCGCTCCTCAACGGTCTCGGTATTGTCGGCGCGGATCAGCAAAAGCCGACCAAGCACTTCAGTGGTGGTTGGCGCATGCGTCTTGCGCTGGCGCGTGCGCTCTTCTGCCAGCCCGACCTTTTGATGCTCGACGAGCCGTCGAATATGCTTGACTTGAACGCGATTGCGTGGCTCGAGGACTACCTCGTGAACGAGTGGAAGGGCACGCTGCTTGTCGTGTCGCACGACCGCGCCTTTCTCAACCAGGTGGCGACGGATATTGTGCACATGCACTCGGAGCGCCTCGACTACTACAAGGGTGACTTTGACCAATTCTACGAGACGCGCGACGAGCGCCGCAAGAACCAGATGCGCGAGTACGAAGCGAACCAGCAGAAGCGCGCGCACCTCCAGGCCTTTATCGACCGCTGGCGCTACAATGCGAACCGCGCCGCGCAGGCGCAGAGCCGTATCAAGGAGCTCGAGCGCCTGCCCGAGCTCGAGCCGCCAGAGAAGGAGGTCGGCGAGCACTTTACGCTCCCCGAGACCGACAAGATCAGTCCTCCGCTGCTGCAGCTCGACAATGTCACCTTTGGCTACTCGCGCGACCGCATCCTCCTGCGCAACATCAACTTTGACGTCACGATGGATAGCCGCATCGCGCTCGTTGGCAGCAACGGTGCAGGCAAGTCGACGCTGATGAAGCTGCTCATCAACCAGATCAACCCGATCGAAGGTGATGCGAAGCGCAACTCGCGCCTGCGCATCGGCTTCTTCTCTCAGCACCACATCGACCAGCTAGACCTGTCGGTGAACCCTGTGGCATTCCTCGCGGCGCGCTTCCCGGGCCGCACGGAGCAGGAGTACCGCCAGCACCTCGGCTCGTTTGGCATCACCGGCACGACGGGCCTGCAAAAGATTGCGACGCTCAGTGGTGGTCAAAAGAGCCGCGTCGCGTTTGCGCAGCTGAGTCTCATGAAGCCGCACGTTTTGCTGCTCGACGAGCCGACCAACCACTTGGATATCGAGGCGCTCGACGCGCTCATCGACGCCATCAACCGCTGGAACGGCGGCGTGATTGTAATCAGTCACGACGAGCGCTTCATCAACAGCTGCCTGAAGGAAATGTGGGTGTGCGAGAACGGCACCGTGTACAAGTTCAACGGCAGCGTGTCCGAGTACAAGCGCGTGATTGTCGAGACGAACAAGCGCAAGCTCGAGGAGGCGATGCGCAATGCTTAGCGACTATTTCCATAGGCCATCGCCCGGGCTACGGCTTGGCGCGTAGCGCTAAACGCCGCTTCGACACACGCACGCCCTGTGCCAGGGAGCACCGCATCGGCAGCGTCGGCAATGCTCTCCATACGCGCATCCGTCCGTGCAAGGACCTGGAGCATCTGCTTTGCTTTCCTGGCACGCTCGGGGAGCGTCGGCGCGGTACCGCCGCGGCCCTCGAGCGACGGCGAGATCGACTGCCAAAACTGCTGCAGAAACTCGTCGGTAGCCGCATGGCACGAGATGAGCTGCTTGTGTACATCACCGGGAAGCTCTGCAAGCGTGTTGCCGGGGTGCTGCTCTTTTTGCTGCTCCATGTTGTCGAGCATATCGTCGAGAGAGACGCGCATCGTCTCGCCGGGCGGCTCAAACGTACGAATGTCGAGCTTCCACTGCTGCAGCTGCCCGTCGAAGCGCGCTGCAGTGGCCTTGGCATCGGGCGCACTTATATCTTGCATCGCCGCATCCTCCGCGCCCGCCTCGAAGTACGCTTTTTGGTCGTGGATCTCGAGGCGGCGTCCGCCGCGCTCTCGGTGCTCGTTCAGGTCGTCCATGACAATTTGCTCATAGTACTTTCCGGTATCCTTGGCGTACTCTTCGTCCACACCGCCCGTCTTGCGGCGCACACGGCGCGCATCCTCGTCGGTCAGCTCGCCCAAGGACGAGCGCAGGAGCGAGCTGGCATGGTTGTTAAAGCGGCGCACAAGAGGAAGCGTGCGCCGGTCAAAGCCCGCACGCATCGTCCAGTCCTGGACATTGCCTGTCTCGCCGTGGTCCTCAGCGGTAGACTGCAGATCGAGCAGTGCGTCGTGGGGGTTGTGGGGCGTGCGTGGCTCGATCCCGTCGTCTTCCTCTTCGAGGTACTGGTCGAAAATAGGGTCGTCACGCAGCGTCTGCTCCGACGCGGCCGAGCGCTGCGAGGTGCGCAGGCGATGGTATAGTTTCGACTGAAAGTAGCGCGCCCAGAACGTGCTTTCGTTGAGCTTTTCCGGCACATTCTCGTTGTAGGCGCGTGTCAGCACGGGGTATTGTTCAAACAGCTCGCGGATGAGCTGCGGGGTAATGTTGATTTTCATCTCGCCCGACTCGCCCTGCGTCGGCTTGGGGTCCGCGAGCTGAGCACTGCGGCCCTGGCGCTGCTGCATCTTTGCACGCTCGGAACGCAGGAGCGCGGCGCGTGTGGGATGCGCCCAAAAGTCGGCATCTGACAAAATTTCCGAGCCGACCACTTCTTTGTGCAGCGCAAGCAGGCTAGGATACGCGAGCAGCACCTGTCCACGAAGCTTCACCTCGGGAATCTCGGGCGTGCCCGTGCCGTGCGGCGTGCGCGGCGTGTCGGCTGGCGTGCTGCTGCGCTCCTCTTGCGAAGTGCGCGCACGCGCGATCGCCGCGGCGAGGCGCTCTTTAAACTGCTCGCGCGCAGCCACGGCCACATCCTGCTCGGCGTTAAACGTAAGCATCGCCGCGCTCTCGCCATTAATCGTGTGCCCCGACTCTGCCTCGAGGCGCAGCGCGGTTTGCGCTGCGCCCGGTTTCGAGACTTTGAGGCCTTTCAGGTGCGTGTCCTGCACGCTGAAGCCCGGAACGCTCGACGAACTGCTCGACGGCTGCCATTTCAGGAGCCCATCAGCGCCGAGCACGAGCGTGCCAGGCACCTTCTTGTACGACACGGCCGCATACAGTGCCTGCGGCGCGTCGGACATCGTGCCGAAAGCCACGTGGTACAGTAGCACAAACTCACCTCCCCGGGCCCGCACCCCGTTTCGCTCAGTACATCATGGTTCAGATTGACGAGAGCACCCGCAAGGCTATCCTCCCCCAGCTCGAGCAGGTCGTCCGCGACATCAAAGAGCAGGGCGTTACCGGTTACCAGCGCCACATTGAGCGCCTCGCCGCCGGCCACGACAAGTACCACGACAAGGGCGACTCGGCTGGCTCGTTCGACGATGACGCTATCCACCGCATCCTCTCCAAGGTGAACGAGGACGGCAAGGTCCGTGAGAGCGTCGGCACCGACCACCACCAGCAGGCGCTCATTGAGGCCGTGGAGCGCGAAATCAAACAGCTGAACTAAGCTGGCGCCAACGGAACTAGTTACCAAGAATGCCAGATAAACCTGTTTATATCACATTCGTAGCTTGCCAAAAGAATCACCACCACGCTGGGCCGCATCCCACACGAATGTTGGCCCCACCACTTGTGGGGCATGGCCCATGCTGCTTTGCATTACGTCAGGCCCGTGCTCCACGTGGAAAGTGTGGAGGCTTGCCAACGCGCCACCATGGGCAAGTTGGACTACTCCAAGTGGGATAACCTCGAGCTGTCCGACGACTCGGACATTGAGGTGCACCCGAACGTGGACAAGAACTCGTTTATCAAATGGAAGCAGCGTGATATCCACGAAAAGCGCGAAATGCGCAAGATTGAGCGGTCGCAGCTCGAGGCGGAGGAGCGCACGAACACCGACTTGACTCCCGAGCTCACGCGGCTCGTGAGCAGCACGCGCAGCGAGGGCGCGAGCTTTTATCAGCGAGAGCTTGCACGCCTGGTTGCGGGCCGTGCCGAACGCGGCAACAAGGACGGCCCTGACGGCCCGACGCTCGACGACATGCTCCTCTCGCTCCTCCTCCAGATCAATCAGGAGGACAAGGTGAAGGAGAAGGCAAACTCGCCCGAGCTTGGCGATGTGCTTGTCGCGACGCTCGAAAGCCACATGAAGCGCCTTGCCGAGCGCCAACAAACGGTGCACGCCAAGCTCAAGGAGATGGACGAGGAGGACAAGCGCAAGATTACGAGCGACAGTCTTCACGACGGATGGGACAGCGGCGTACGTACCCTAACTGACCCAGCATGTGGCCAAGCCCGAGGCGCCTGTGCAAAAGCCGCCCGCGAAAAAGACGACGCAACAGATCGAGACGCTGAACCCCGGCGCGTCCCACAGCAGTGCCCCCCCCAAGAGCGGCAACGACTCGGACGCAGAGGACGAAGAGGTGCCGACCGTCACGCCGGTGATGAAGACGTTTGCGAGCCTTCCCTCGGCGCTGGCCGGTGTTCCCTTCGCTACCAAGGCCTTCCCCGAAGGCTTCAACCCCGCCAAGCAGCTCAAGCTGGAAGCGTTCCAGGAGACGTTCCAGTACCTCGGCTCGCACAAAGAGCTGCTGGATGAGTCGTACGGCGCATCGGACGCCCTACTGATGCAGGCCTTTGAATCGCAAATGGCCGGCCAAAAAGCGCTCGCACGTCTGTGCACCGAGAAGGCGCTGCTGGTGCAGTACTGCAACAAGCTCGGCCGCGACGGTGTGAGCCTCTTTTTCAAGCGGATGCTCTCGCCCGACGGCCGCGCAGCCTCTGTCTTTTTGAACGACGTTCTGGCTACCTATGACCGCATTGCGTCGCGTGCCGATACCCTGGCGAAGCAGTACAAGGACGACGGCGAAGGTGCCGAGCAGATCCAGCTCATGGCCGAGGACCCCAACACGGTCATTTCTTTCGATATTCCCGACGGACCGCCCCCCGAGGACATTACGATCGAGGGCGAGGGCGCCGAGACGATGGACGTCGGCCAGGTCCGTGCGTGGCTGCAGCGCCGCTGGGAAATTTTCAACGGCTTTGACGAGGACTTCCGCGAGGCGCTCAAAACCAAGAGCCTCGATCGCGTGAATGCTGCTCTCGGCAAGATGCCCGTCGAGAAGGCCGAGGTCGCGGTCCAGGAGCTCGATCAGGCGGGCATCCTCAACTTTAGCTCTACCGAGGTCCGTGACGAGACCGGCCGCAGCTAGATAGCCTCCACTTCACGTGACTTTTCTTCGGGCCTGCGCGGGGTTTCGCTCTTCCTCGACGCCCTCGCCGCGAAGGACATCATGTCGGGGGCCGGTCAGGATGACTCTGCCGCGTCGTTTATCGGCGCTCTGATCTCGCTGACGTCGAGGTCGAACATGCGTTACCAGGGTGTGCTGTCGAATATCGACGCTGCGCAGGCCACGCTGGCTTTGGAAAAGGGTAGGTGGTCTTTACTTATCCAGTGCGATCGTGGGGCACCGAGGGCCGCTGTGCGGCTGCAGGCCAGCCGCAGGACGAAGTCCCTGGAAATGATAAGGTGTATGATTATATTGTCTTTCGCGCGGCCGACGTCGTCGACCTGCGCATCGACGACCCTTCGCCGGGCAAGACGGAGCCGGACCCGGTGGTGACCGCGTCGGAGCAATCGGTACGTATCCAGCCAGTTGGTGAGAGGACGAAAGCATTCGGATGTAAAGTGGATCTCTGATCCCGACTATCCGAGAGCGCTTTTTTCATGTGGATAGTTCCGCTGCCTTCCTACTGATCTCACCTGGTCTTGTGAGCAGACTAACACCAGCCACTTCCTGCGCACTCCCCGGCGCCGGGACTGCCTATGCAGGGCATGCCCCCGCCTGGCATGCCCCCGCATATGCCCCCGCACATGAGCCCGTACGGACCCATGTACCCGCCGAACATGTACGGCATGCCGCCCGAGGGCTTTGCGTACAACCCCTACATGCAGCCCGGCATGATGGGCATGCCCCCTCCCGGTCCCCAAGGCGCACCGTTCGGTATGCCGCCGCCCCACATGCAGGGTATGCCGCCGCCGCCTATGCCGCAGCCGGAGGCTTCGCCGAGCATCGCGAAGCAGACCGATGCTCCGGCGCCCGCTGCGGCGCCGACGCCCGCGCCGCAGGCGGACGTCGCAAAAGTGCAGGCGGACCTTGCGTCGCTCCAGGTCGATGCAAAGCCCACCGCGCCCAAGGCGGAAAAGGCCAAGGAGCCGGTGCAGCCCAAGGCCGAGCCCAAGCCGGACGCCAAGCCTGCGCCCACGGCCGAGCCGCAGCCTGCTCTTGCGCAGCCCGCTGTCCAAGAGGCGGTGGTGCAGCAGCGCCAAAAGCCGACCGTTCCTGGTGCTGCGCCTGGCCGTGCTGTTGCACACAAGGTCCCGGTCGGCGACTACGACTTTGAGAGCGCCAACGCCCGTTTCCAAAAGACACAAGCGGCGCCGGCCAAGCTGGACGCCATTCCGCCGGCGGCCGAGACGCCTACGAGCTTCTACGACAAAAAGTCGGGCTTCTTTGACAACATCAGCAGTGAAGTCAAGGACCGCCACGAGCGCCGTGGCCCCAACACGGAGGCTGGCGCGCCCCGCGAGCGTTTTGTGGACGAGCAGGCCCGCAACATGCAGACGTTTGGTGATAATGCAGCGGGCTACCGCGGCGCTGGCCGTGGACGCGGCCGCAGCGGGCGTGGCCGCCGTGGCCGTGGCCGTGGCCGGGGCGGCGGCAGCAAGCCCGAGTGGGCCGACTAGTGCGTGTTGTAGCGTAAAATATATTGATTGCACTATAAAACGTTATGCGATGAACTGCGCGGTGGAATCGGTCGCAGGATATATAGAAGGCAGGACTGCCTCGATGAATGCGAGATTTACACAAGCGTGAATTGAAAGACTTGGGCCATCATCGCTTGGAAAAGGCCCTTCATATTGATGGATGCAGATGTGGTCCACGTGCCCGCGGAAGGATCGGAGAATTGGTCGGTCGAGACTGGGCGAAGGATACAGGGAGTCTCTGCGACCCAGCGCTTTGCTTTTTCGATCAATGTATGAGCAGCGGCATAGGTCGGACTCCCTTCTGGCAGCGTGCTAGGGTCCATGAAAAAGATACCGTGCGTGTTGGCCTCGGCGAGCAGCTGCGCCAACGACAGCTGGCTCAGGAACACGTTGAACGCGTCCTGCGTCAGACCCTCATCGGGGCGGCACTCGGAAACGCTGAGGCCGCGCAACAGAACAGGCTTTTCAAGCGAGAGAATCGCGTCGGAGAACAGCGCAGGCGACCCGTCGCGCGTTTCGGCGCGGTGCAGGCGCTCCAACAGGCACAAAACCCATAGGCAGCGCTTCACCATCTCGCGCTGCAAGATGGTCGAAGCAAGCGTCGCATTGGAAGGCTGCTGCACGATTGGCTGCTGGGCAAGCTTGAGACAGGTGTTGACACCGTGTGCGAGTGCGGAGAACGCATCTGCGTACTGCTGGCACCGCGTGAAATAGATGTTGAGCAAAACCATGCTCTGGGCATAGTCCAGTGTCACTTCATTTCCTCCAAGCTGGACATTGCGAGGTGCCAACAGGCCACGCGCCGTATAGTAGCACTGGTAGCCAAACTCCCACGCAGACGCACTAACGCCTTTCGTCCCTTCGTCACCGGGGATGCGGATGGCGGGGAAGAGTGTAGAGGCAACCGCGGCAATCAGCAACAGCAGTGCTTGGCGCTGGCACGCCTGGACCGGCGTCCACTCGTTCGTCGTCGGTTGACGCACAGCCGTGACGTAGTGCTCAATCAAATCCCACTGCAAGAACGGAAGGGAGTGCTGCAGATCACCCCTGCCGAGGCTCAGCAACACCGGTGTCGCCGACCGCGTCAAGAGGCGTTGCGCATCACTCAGCAACTTCGCATAGTCGGTGTCCGACCATCGACCCGTGGGGAAGAGCGACTTCTCCGATTTTTGGGGGACAGGCGCATGGGCGCGCGTTGCACCTCCAAACACACCACCCGGGTACTCCACTCCCGTTTCCTCACCCTTGTACATACTCGGCACATCGCGGTAGTACGACGACGCGGGGCAGAGCTTCACTTGGCCATCCTTGTCAAGAACTCGGATGCACACCGCCTCCACCGCTGTGCTCCCACTGTGTCTCTGCGGGCTCAGCAGTCCAAGCGTCTGCTCACCAGTCGTGTCCGGCGAAACCTCAGTGTGACCTTGACGCAAACAAAAGTCGGCTAGCTTTTGCGTTGAAATGCCTTGCGCCGACACGGATCCAAAGAAATTGTCTAGAGCCGCCTTGCAATTGTGCTGGATGACTTCTTTTTCCGACGCTGTTTCCGACGGGATGCTAGGAGTGCCAGTCTCTGCAGACGGCGGACCTTGCTCAGTCGGTACCATTGGTTTGGTCAACAGAGAAAGATCACTCTCATTCGAACTCGTATTCATAAGCTTGTAGGTCTGACTCATAGAGTCAAAGTCCATTCGCCCTGGCATGCCATTGCCCTGATTCACGTTGGGGGCACCACCGTACATGTGCTGTTGCTGTTGCTGTTGTTGCTGTTGCTGCTGCTGCTGTTGTTGTTGCTGCTGCTGCTGCTGCAGTGGGTGGTAAGAAGACATGGACGGCTCGTATGGGCTAGGCACATTAGGGCCATTGCTCCCCTTTTGCTGACTGGCAAAATTGCTCGGAACTCCTTGCGACTCGGGCAGGCCCATCAGGTTCATGCCGGCCATGTGGGGCTGCGCGGAAAGGTCCTGCCAGCTACTCTCGTTCTGGCTGTTGAGCCACGGAGCACTAGGCTGGAAGTTTTGCAAAAGCTGCATGTCGATGCCACTTGAAGGCAGACCCATGCCAGCGACGCTCGCATCGGGCTTCTCGGGGCTCATGCCCATCGTTAGGCCCGGGACGGCGCCGGTGCCTGGCGCAGCACCGGTGGGACTGAACCATCCGTCGCCCTTACCCCAGTTCATCGAATTCCTAGCATTCAGGTCGCTCGTGTTGATGACATTGTGCTGAAGCGCACCGGGAGTAGAGGGGGGCAGCATGGGAAACCCTTCGGCACTCGGCTGCGTCGACATGGGGGAATTACTGCCGAGGCCTGCCGGGTCGCGCGAAGTCTCTGACGACGTACGACGCGAGCCATATTTGGAAACCCTCGAGTTCCGGCTCCGGAAGACGATACCGGCATTGTCCATGATGGCGCGTTCGCGTCTAAGGTTAGCATAATCGGCAAGAAATACGTACTTGCTTGGCGGCCCACGCTTGCGCAGGACATCATCACTTGTGCAGACACGGCCCGATTGGGCGCAGTGGCCACAAGTTGGTTTTTTGCGATCACACTGCACGGTTAATTCTCTTCGGACTTTCGACCGACGTACCTTGATTTTTCGTTTCCGGCAATAATCGCAAGCGGCCTGGCCCTCTGCCGAATCTGGCAGACGAGCGCGGAATGCCTTGAGGAATTCGTGAGCGTACAAGGTGTCACGGCTGTTGTGCGTTGTGCTCCAGTCCATATGATTCGTTCTGCGTTTATTAGCCGGTTGTGAAGACGAGCGGTGAATGTCACTAGAAGTGAATGTAGGGGGAAGCATGTAGCTGCTCGCATCGGCGAACGAGTTGGGCGTCGCCCATGCTTGGTGTTTTTGGTCCCAAGGAAGGGGAATCGAGTTGGGCTGGATCGTAGCCTCGATGGGAAACGTAGGGCCGAAAGGGAGCCGAGACGTGAGCGTCTCGCCCGTCTCTGGTGCCATGGCGGCAAATACATCTGGAGGCGCCATGTTCGTCTGGGCCACATCAGGAGCACTGGGCACAGTTGACGATACTGGCTGGACCCAGTCCATCCTGCTGGTGGGGGTGCGGATGACAGAGAACGCCGTCTAGCTATCAGACGGTCATGCCGCTATTTTCTCAGCTTCATTCGCTTGCAAGACCCCGGGGTGGCCAGATAATAATGCATACGTCCAATCGTTTCACAATTCAAAGTTTGGTCATTTGATCGCAGCCAACCAGAGTTAGTAACGGGGCAGTACATCACCATGATATACATAATGCATACGCTGGACTGGTTTGGGCACCCGCATTGGCCCAACAGTGGGTATATTCGTGACATATTTTATTCCATTATGACCTAATCCAACCAGATTTGGCATTGGGAGAGACTCATCGCATGGCCCCTTTCGGGCCTTACGGGGTTCCTCGCGGCGTTAAGAGTACTGGGCTCAGCATCACGTGCCTTTGGCACGTGGTCTTGGGGTGCCCGAAACGCTGGACCAAGCGAGCTAGCCAGGTCGTGCATCATGTTGGTGTTGGTCATTGGTGCGTAGCATAGCGAGGACGCTCATACCAGGCGATTTGCACCTACCATATCGTGCCGCAGATCTTCCTGCTAAATTTAGGAAACTTTTGGTACGTACAGTACGCTCACTCCAGGTCCCTGGCAAAATCCAGCAAGTGGTGTGCACAGGAAATGTGTGCGACAAACCGATGTATGACTACCTCCGCTCTCTAGCGAGTGAGATTCACTTGGTCAAGGGTGACTATGACGAAGTATGTATTAACACTGACGCAGAATCGCCGCTTGCCCGCCCTCCTTATACTGCACTACCCGCCGCTGCGCATCGGCGTCATCCACGGCCACCAAGTCATTCCCGCGGGCGACCGCGCAGCGCTTTCATCGCTCGCACGCTCCATGGATGTGGATGTGCTTCTCAGTGGATACACGCACCAATTCGAGGCGTATGCATACGAGGGGCGCTTCTTCATCAACCCGGGCTCTGCGACGGGCGCTTGGACGACCGACATGCCGCTGCCTGTGACCCCACCCGAAACCGCAGCGAATAAGGAGACAGTCAAGAAGGAAGATGCGCCACTTGCTGACAAGCACACGGAAGAAGTCACTGAAAAGAGCGACGCAAAAAATGAGGCGGCACCCAAGCCCAGCGAGCCGCAGCTCACCGACGAGGAGCTCGCTGCGAAAAGTGTCCAGATGGGAACCACCCCGTCCTTTGCCTGTACGTCACAATACTAATCCAGTGCTCGATATCCAGGGTGCCGTCGTGGTCATCTACGTGTACCAGCTGATTGACGGCGACGTAAAAGTGGAAAAGCTCGAGTACCGCAAGCCCACGGTTGAGGTGCCAGGCACGTCCGAGTCCACATAGTGACCTCTGCGGCAATTGCCGTACTGTACTCTACATACGCCAGCGCGTGACATTCCTTGTACAATCACGCGATGAGTCGCGCTATAAAATGCCTTCCCCGCACCCCAGCTTATCGATCGATAGAACCTCCACAATCCGTGCGGTTGAGTGGCAACGAACACTGCCTCTTACCACAATGCCCGCCTCGCGCCTGTTTATGGCTCGGAGCGTCGACCGCTCCTTGTATGAAACGATCCGTGTGGCCCGTAGTTGCGGCTCTGTTGTTGCGCGGCGCGGGCTCGCCGTGCCGGTGAACCCCGCCTCGTCGGTGGACCATATGCTCGGCACCGCGGTGCCTGCGCCCCCTGCGGCCGCACCCGAGCAGAGCAAGAACGAGTCCTCGGACGACTCGAGCGTGTTCAAGTCGATGCTGCAAAAAGGTGCCTCGAGCGCCGACATGGCAGGACAGCGCGCGAATATCGAGCGTCTGCGTGGCGCAGCCACCGGCTCGTCGCGCCGCAGCACGGCCGTGCCGGGCACCAATAAGCTGTTGGCGCAATCTCTTGACGATGCCGAGATTCTGTGGCGCGACGAGTCTGCTTTCCTCCCATCCACGCCGAAGAAGCAGACCGCAGCCGATCCCGAGTTGCCACACCGCGTCGAGACAGGCCGCCCTGAAGGCAATGCGATGGAGCGCTACGTTGTGGCGGCTGCGCGCGCGCTGGTAAAGCAGCGTAGCGGTGATGTACAGATGGCCTCGCTGCAGGACCTTTCTAAGGCAATGGAAGAATGTGCAAACACTCAGCTTTCGATTGAGCTGCCGTACGAACCGATGCCCAAGGTCGAGCGCAAGGTCCAGCTGACGACGGCAACGAGTGCAGAAGCCGACGTTTCCAAGGCTGCGGACGATGGCGTGCTTCTCCTGTGCTACATCGATCATGTTGGTTCCGGAAAGGAACGCGTCAGCATGTGCTCTGGCTTTGCCGTGCAAGGCGGCGAGACGCTGGCCAAGACCGAAGGAAAAGGGCGCGGCGCACTCGTCGTGTCCTGCGACCATACCCTCGAGAGCGCGACGGAGGGTATGCGCGATGCGGGCGACCGCCAGGGCCTCGCGCTTGCCGTGACGCGCCTCGGTCACATCTACCCTGTGCGCTCTCTGCTGAGCCGCCTGCCGGATGCGGACCTTGCGCTGTTCCAGCTGGACGAGACGCCGGTCCAGGTCGATGCAGTGACCTCGACGCTGCACACGGTGGGCTCTGGCTCGCTGCGCACACTCCCCGTGTCGCCCTATCCCGCCGTGGTCCAGACCGAGCTGTCGGTGAGCTCGTTTGGCGGCTGGTTGCCTTCGCCGCAGCAAGGGCAAGGCGAGCTTAGCACATTCCCCCAACTGACCGATCATGACATGATCCGTAACCGCTGGGCGCCGGCGACGCTCGTCGGCTACAAAGACCCCATTGGCCGCGTGGCCGAGACCGGCACCTATGACGAACTGGCCCAGCTCAGCTTTAAGCTCAAGGGTGATGCGCCCGAGACGCCGGAAGGACTCCGCCCGTCGAACTTGTTGCGCTCCATGACCTACTTTCCGCTGCCCGGCTCGTCGGGAGGGCCGGTCGTCGACGCAGAGTCGGGCAGCGTTGTCGGCATCGTCCGTGGGCACCGCATGAGCCAGATGCACGGCAGCCGCGGCGATGCGGTGCCTGCAGAGAAGGTATTTGAATTCTTCGCACTCCCCGGCCTTGGCAAGCGCCGTTAGCGTCCCGCCATAGTACCACTGCTCTATACCACCTAAATCGCCTTTTTGTTCATCACAGGCGCGGCGGCCACCGGGCGGGGCTGCGCCACCGGTGCCGGAGCAGGCGGTGCCGGCGCCGGCGGGGCGCTCACCGAGGACTCGGCCAGCGCATTCGCCTTGGCAGTGACGCTCGGTGTCCCGCTCACCTCGGACAGCCGGTCGGGGCTCGCCGCCTCGCCCTCGGGGAGGACGCGGATGTTATCAAGGTCGGAAAAGTCGTCCTGTTCCACCTGGGGTGAGTATTTAGACGTACCATCACAATCGAATAGGTATACACACCGCCGACAAAGCCCATGAGGCCCAGGAAAATGAGCATGTTGCTCACCACATACGGCTTCCGGGCGCGGAGGTACCCTGCCGAGTTCTCGTAGCCAAGGGGGTGGTACGTCCGCTGCAGCTTGTTGATCTCCTTCACGGTCTCTTCTGCGCGCGGCATCGTCGCACGCAGCGCACCAGTGTGCAGCTGGCGCACAGTGCGCAGCGCTCCAGGCCACCGTCCGAGCATGGTCGCAAAGATTATGTAAGATGGGGCAGGGGCCAAGCGGGAGGGCGGAGCTATGCGGTGACCTCGGTGCCTTCGACAAGGACCTTGGACAGGACCTGTTCGCCGGCATCGTTGGTCGTAGGGATGTATGATAGACACGTTTCAGCCGCAGACTCGGTCGTGCGTTGCAGCGCCGTGGCCAGGTGGTCGGCACAGAGGCGGGCGACGTCGGGCACGCGCACGTCGAGCGTGCGGCCTGCACGCTCGAGTTGCTGGTCGATCGACGTGAGCTGCACATTCGGCAGGCCACAAGCGACAATATTTTGGAAACCTTGCAAGGCAGTGTTGTGCACGTTCAACGCAAACCCATGCGACGTGACGCGGTGGCGGACGTGCACACCGAGCGACGCAATTTTGTGTGTCGCGTCGACCCACACACCCGTATACTTTGCGTCGTCTTGCGGCGACTCTTGTGTGCTCATAGAAAGAGGCGACGCAGCGAGCGCGGCGCGCAGGCTTTCTTGGAGGCGCGCAATATAGCACCGCGTGGAGAGCTGCATTAGTCGAAGAACGTACCTGCATCGCCCCAATGTCCAGAATCGGGTAACCCACGAGCTGTCCAGGACCGTGGTATGTCAGCAGTCCGCCGCGCTGGGTTTGAAAGATGTCCGCCTTGAGCGCCGACGCCATGGCTCCGCTTACTGCAACATCGTCGCGCTTACCAAGAGTATACGTAGGAGTGTGCTCCAGCAAAAGCAGAATGTCTGTGCGAGCCACGCGCTGGGCCTCTTTCAGCTGGAGAGGCAGCGAGGCTTCACCGCCGTGCGCAGGAACCTGGGCGGCACGCAGCGCAGCGCGTGCATTAGCGCGCCGTTCGACGAGATGTTCCTGGAGTTTAAGCCCTAGACCATAGGGAACTCGGTAAGGAATATAGCTGAATTGAATAGGCGCGCGCACCCCGTGCGCCGCCGCGCGGCTCGCCGAAGCACACGCCGCGCTCATCGAAACGTTGGGGAACCTCCACACATTACAAAACTTGGTATTACTATAGGCGGGGGATGGCTTGCCTACCGGGGACTCAACAGGGAAAATGAAACAGATGTTTTAGCCAAAGATGCCTCCGAAAAGGCCACCCTTACTGGACGAGGAGGATTTCGGCGCTGCGCTTGATTGCGCCTGTGGCCGAGCCTTGGTGGTCTGTGCAGCCTGGCTTGATTTGCCTTGATTCTGCTTGGCACTGTTGCCACCCGAGCTCTTGGCTCCGCTGCTGCTGGGCGCCACGCTTACTTTTGAGTTGGACGCTCCAGCATTGGATGTGCTGCTCATCGATGAGCTGCTGCTGCTAGCCGACTTGGCTGCAACCTTGCCGGCAGGGGTATTCGACTGACACTTGGCGGTGTGGATGAGCGACAGAGGCAAGTTCTCCAGAGCACAAACGACCTTGTTCCAGTTGGTATCGGCCAGCTGGCCGATACCGTTTTCACCGAGAGATGCGAAACTGTTGGTCACCTTCGAAACGTCGTCGGACGACATCTTGCCGAGCGAGCCGAGAATACCTTGGATCATATCATCGATCGAGGTAATGTTCAGCAAGGGAACGCCGCCAATTGCCAGCGAGTACGTCGTGTCCACATCGTACTCGTTGTACTGGAGAGCGTTGAGCACGTAACCCCCATCGCTGAGCTGGATTTGGACCATATTGGCGACATCCAAGTTCTTTTCGATAACGGGCAGCGAGCCGAGCAGACCCTGGTCACCTAACACATTGTGGATGGGGTCGCAGGTGTGGATACCAGGGTCCACCTTGGTCGCCCTCGCAGCCGGGATACGGCAGTTGGTGACTTTATTCTCGGTGAACGACGCATAAATCGGCTGCGGCTGTCCGGCAATGTTGGCTTGATCCTGGATACGCGTAAAGGTGATAGGAACCGGCAAATCGTTCTGGAACGTAAGCTTGATGAAAATGTAGGGACGAAGGCCAGGGGCCGAGAAAAGAGTAAGCACGTCGAAGAAGGCATCGATACGCTGCAGCACACGAGTAGCAATACCAGGCAGAGACGAAGTCACATAAACTCCCTCGATACCCGGGCGCAGCGACTCGAACGGCGTCAACGGCGGGTTCGCGTTCGGAATACCCTTGAGCGTAGCGGGAGTCTGGTACGGAATATTCTTCTTGCCGTTGTGCTCTTGGGGCTGAGCGTAACGCTGGATGACCTCTTGCGCAGTAGAGTCGTTGTTGTTGTTGGGCTGGTACCGGAAAATACCCTCCAGGTAGTTATCGCCAGGAACAACCGTCTTGTCGTCGAGGATTGCACGACCAACATAGGTGTCCTTGTAAAAGGCCGGGAGCGACAGACCAGTGGTCTTGATGGTAATGTTGCTAGGGTTGGTCATGATCAGCTTGACCTTGTTGTCCAGGTGTTCCGGAGTACCCTTGTCCACATCCAAGCGCTGCACAACCGCCTTGCGTGTAAACGAATCGAAGCCCTTGAGCGTCGTGGTGATGTTACCGAAAGGAATTCCCTCGATCGGAATGTCACCGATAACCATGCGAGCCACAAGACCGGCCGTACCCTTGAGACCAATCGATGCACGAGGGAAGTCGGTCAGCTGCGTGAACATGGCCTGGAAGGCGCTGTGGCTAATAGCATTCAGAGGAATGTCCTTCCACGACAGAATAAGCGGCTGGGGGTCGTTTGGACCATGAGAAGTACCAGTACCAGGGCTGACCTTCTTCAAGGGCAGCTTCAAAATAGCAGCATCCTGGTTGTCGAAAATCATCGTACCCTGCAGCGAAGCCTTCAGTGGTGTCAGGCTGAAGTGCAGGGGGTTGACAAATGTTGCAATTGACATGTTTGATCCAGTAGGTGGAGACCAGGTTTGCGATTGCTTCATGAGAGTCACGAAAAGGTCGATGATTTGGATCGCATACACAATCTTGTAAATGTGACCCGGTAAGACGACATCGAGTGTCAGCGTCTTGAACGCAGCCGTAAGCCAAGAGACGGGCTTGTTGCCGTTCGCCCTGGTCACGACACTGTCACCCTTGATTTCCAAGTCGCTACCCTTGCCTTGGAGGTACTGCGAGAAGAGCTGACCAGCAGCCTTCACCTGAGCATCACTCGTCATTTTCGTAAGGAAACCATGCAAGGTCGTGTGCGTCGTCATAGCCGCAGCCAGGAACAAGTTCGTCGAATGAATCGGACCCATATACTGGCCGTTGAAGTAAATCTTAAAGTTTGACGTATCAAGTTGAATACCCAACGACGCAGGTGAGGGGATATCCGTGCCCGTAGTCACCTTGAGGGCATTCGACGTCTCACCAGGAATGTCAAACGATGTAATCTTCACACCCTTCAGGCCGTTGAATGCCTTGAAGCTGAGGTCCTTGCTGATCTTGACATCATTGAAAATAATGTTCAAGGCACGCACACGCAGCTTGTTCGTGTGGATCGTCCAGACGAAGCTAGGGTTGTGCAGAATGTAAGTCGCAAACTTAGTAAAGCCGCCCTGGTTCGTGATTTTCAGCTTGCCGTTCGTACGCAGGTTCGGCACACCAATATCAGCTTCGGCACAAATCGGCGGGAGCTGAATCTTAGCAATGTCCTGACCCTGCCACGTAACAGTGACACCCTCAGGGAATTCGATCTGAGCATCAAAGGGACCCGTCTTCAGCAGCTGACCTTGCAGACTCAAGTCGAAGCCATCGTTGCGCACATTCGTGATGTTCGTCACCGAGAATGACAGCGTAGCTTCGTCGACAATGTTCTGCACGATCGGTGCACCCACTGGACCAATGAGGTACAGCGAAGTACGATCGGTGTCCGTCGGCACCGGCTGCTGAATTATGTTTAGCGGCGTCTGGTAGTCATCCAGCTTGGTGATCGACTGAATGTCAAGTGTGACTTCAAGACCCTTCAGCAAGCTCAGAACTGCACCGAATACGTCAAACTGTCGACCAGAATGGCAGTTCGGCGGGTTGTCGTCGGGGTAGGGCTGGACTGTCGTCTTGGTGCTCGACATGGCCATAACCTGGTCAAACTGTGCCGTGAGCGGACCAAGATTGGTGTTCGTGTTTGCCGCCGCCTTTTCGATGAAACGAATCAAGTTCTTGGGATCAAGATCCATCTTTAGCGGCAGCGTACGCGAGGTGATCGTGGTGTGACCAGGGGCACGGATCGGGGGATTGAGGCTCTGGTCAATAACACCAAGGTAGATGCCTTGATACAACGCCTTTGCTTTCACCTTGACCAGGTTGATCGATGCAGTGAATGGGTTACGCAGCTGGAACGTAGCCTGAGCAGTGCTTGTCTGCGCAATGTTCTTAGGGATCACCAGACGCGTCTCAATAATCAGCAGCTGGTGCAGCGGCGGAATCTGGGTGGCAAGCCTGATACCAGACAGAGCCTGCTTCAGCGAAGCAATGGGCGTGGTGTCACGCGAGCCCTGAATGACAGCAGTCGACTCAATACCCTGCACGTAGTTCTCGAGCATCTTTTGACCAGCAGCCTTGTTTGCAGAGCCCTGCGGCGAGTAGTGCACTTCGGTAGATACATTGTTCATACCGGGCTTTAGGATCAGGTTCTTGACCTGCGCCGTACCGATGTTGTGGCCTTGGAAGAGCAAAGTAAACGAAACATCGCCCGTGCCAATAGTAATATGCGAAGGGTTGTACATGGCGGCTTTGAGCGTGATTAGCAGGTAGCTGCTGTAACCATGCGCAACGTCCAAATCGGATGTCACCACCGGCCGAGCATTCAGGTTCTGCAGACCATCCAGCGTCGTCGATACACTAAACGGAATGTCAGTAATCGTGACCAAACCAGCAGCCGTGCTCGCCTTGGCGTCAGCCGAGCCGTGCAGCTGGAACGTAACGCTCTTCTGCGCGGTCGTGTCTGCCAGGAAGCCCGAGAACTGGCTGTGCTTGTCCGAATAGGCCTGCATGGGGACGTCGTTGAACCTGAGCGTCATGATACGAGCCTCGACTTGGGTCACAGCTGGCGACATGGGTACCTTGAGAATAGCAATATCGCTGCCCTTGTAACCCTCGATGAAGTCACCACCCGCTCTCTGGATATCCAAGGGGAAACCGAACGGCAGATAGAACGGCGCCTGGGTGTTGGACGAACTCGTTGCAGGGTTCCAAGCTGTCTTCTCCGTAAACATCAGCGTCATTTGGTTGAGCGAAATCGCCCTGATAACGCTGAAGTGTACAGCAGGAAGCTTGGTTTGGACGACGAGGAGCTTGATACCCTCGTTTAGCCAAGTCACACTCGACGGGCCGGCATAGTCACCGCGAATTTCAACAGGGATCTCTTTGCCGTGGACCACATCCGTGAAGGTCTGCGAGAGCGTCGCAAGACCCTGGGTGCTGTCTTGGTGCTGCAGGCGACCAGCAAGCGGCAGATTCGTCTTGGAAAGGGGCAGCAGCGTGAATGGGCCAGCTGCGGCCGTCGGACCAAGGTTCGTGCCATTGCGGTAGACCATCGTACCGAAACGCGACAGCTGAACACCGATCTGCGACGGGTTCGTGATCACCGACTGCGCTGTAAGGTGGATACCGCCAGCAGGGTCGTTGCTTGGCAGGTCATACTTCTGCACAGTCACAGCATTCTTCAGATTATTCATACCCGTCAAAATGACACCTTTGTTGATAGTCATACCGCCCACCGAGATACCCAGTGCATCAACCTGTAGGCCTTGGCCGGCAATCTGCCACACGAAACTCGGTTGCGTCACAAGGAACTTGGTAAACTCGGTCAGCGCGTCGACGTCGGCGACGGCAAAGTCGGCCTCGAGGTTCAGCTGAGCACCCTCGTCCGCCGCAAGGCTGATCTGCGGCATGGCAATCTGACCCAGAACTTTGTTGTTCCACGACACTTGCAGACCTTGAGGGAACGAGATCTTGGCATCGAAAGGACCTGAGTTCGTAATCGAACCAACTAGCTGCGTCTTGAACGACTTCAGCTGCGGATCAATAATCGTGATCTTGTCAATGCCAAGCGTCGCGCCATCAATAATCTTTTGCACAATCGGCTTAGACAGGACAGGGAGAAGCAGGTTCAGCGAGTCGTCCGTCTTGAGTGGTACATTTTGCTGAGAGAAGGTGAGCGCCGATTCGTATTCACCGATCTGCGTCATGGACACAATCTCCAGGTTCGCCGACGCCACCGTGAAGGCCTTTTGCACAAAGTTGACCAAGTTAAAGCCCGTGTACATGTTAGTCTTACGCTTGGAGAGAAGATGCGCCTGCACCATCTCGGCCTCCTGCTCAGCCTCAAGCTCCTCCTCGCGAAGTGAACGCTTCGACGGCTTAATGTCGTTGTTAGCATTCGTCGTCTTCGAGTACGTGTAACCCGCAAGCTGGACAATACCGTCGAGCTGCTTCACATCCTGGCCGGACTGTACAGCAAGTGCACGCACCAGCGCAAATATGTCCGGCGGGTACAGATTGAGGTGCAGTGGAATTTGAGGCGAATTGGTCGTCGCCTTTCCGCCGGCCGAAAAGTCAAGATCTGTGTCGATGCCTGCGACAAAGAGGCCGTGCGACGTGACATTAGACTTGATATTCGTAATCTTGAGACCCGAAGTGAAAGGATTGTTAAGGCTCACAATCGAGTTCGCCACATCGTCCTGGATACCCGTGGTGTTCAGTACCTTGAGCTGGGCTTGACCAACAAGCTGGGTCTTGAGTCCGTTCAGCGTCGAGTTCACTCGCACGGCCGAGAAGGCCGGCACAAGGGACTTGATACCCGTCGAGCCCTCGTAACCAGAAATGTTCACTGGCGAGTCAAGACCACTGACGTAGCGGTTCAGCAGCTCGTAACCCTTGGGGCTAGCCTTAGGGTTGAAGTTCGACGTGGCAGTCAGGTTGTTCTCACCAATGACCAGGTTCAGGTCGTTGAGAACCACATCACCAACAACATCCGAATAGACCATCAACAGCTTGGTCGTGCCGACCTTGACGTTGACATTCGAAGGGTTGATGATGGTCGTGTTCACGGACAGCGTAAGCGCCTCGCGCGAACCACCAACGACATCCACACCATTAATCGTAGTGGGGTACCCGGCCAGACCCTGAAGACCCAGCAGACCACTGTCCACTGAGAACTTGATCCCGTTCAGCAGGATGCGGCCTACAGGCGTGTCGGTGAGCGCTGCGGAAGATCCATTGAATTTCTTGGGGTCCTTGGTCGAGAAGGTGAATTCCTTTTGGAATTGATCAAACTCGGCGCGCGCGTCGTCCGTCTGACTCGGGAGAATCATAGGCGAGGGACGCAGCGTGAGGAAGAGTGTTCCGGCTGTCTGACCCGAAGCGACGATGTTCAGCTGCGTTTCCGAGTTGGAATACACACCAGCAACGTGCACAATCGGCTTGCCGTTGATTTGGTCCACGATCGTAATCTCGTTCTTGGCCGAAATAATGTTCAGCGGGAAACCGAAAGGCAGGGCAAGGTCAGCACTCAGACTGTCGGACGATGCCGTAGGAGAGTAGGGGTCCGTGTCCGAGTCGTAAGTCAGGTTGAACTGCTTGATCACAATGCTCTTGATCGGATTGATCAGGTAAGGCGATTGGAATGGCACATAAATGTTCAGCGCCTGGATACCTTTGGAGAGCCACCCGACAGTCTGACCGTTGCTCAGCACAACGCTTTTACCTTGTGCGTACGTCGGGGTGATCTCACCGTTGATGTAGTTCGTAAAGACATTGCCCAACTGGTTCAGCGCCGTCTGATTCGTCGAGTATGAGAGCAGCCGGCCCTTGAGGTCAATGAGGTTGACACCCGGTGTAATATTGACATTGGTCGAGAAACCCGGACCGAGCAACAGTCCTTCGTTAAACAGTTCAATGTTCAGTGTACCTAGCTGGAAACCGAACGGAGACGGATTCGTAAGCATTGTCTTTGCATAGAATGAGATACCGCCTTCTGGATCAGCGCTGGGCAGTTGGAAGTCTAGAATCTTTACGTCCTTAAAGTTGTTAATACCCTTAAACACGACGTCCTTGGTAAGCTTCAAGTTTTCGTAGGTAGGTAGGAAGGAGAACGCCTCGACGTGAACATTTGGACAGAACAGGCGCCAAGTGAACTCTTCATTGGTAATCATAAACTGGGTGAACAGGCCAAACATCTCCTGGTCCTGAATGTTGAACTTGGTCACTTGCTTGATGCGGCCGTGACCGGCAGCAACACCAATGTAGTCCAGCCTGAAGTTGCCGAGTTCGACTTCGCGCATCTCACCACTCTCGGGCGGCGTCATCCACTTCACGACGACGGGCTCGCGGAAGTAGAGGTGTGCGGGGAAAACGCCTGCCTTTTTCACTTGACCCTCCAGGGTGAGAGGGAAGTAATCATTATGAGGGTCCGTGATATTCGACGCGGTGACATGCATAACCGTCACGCTGAGCGTGTGGTTCGCGATGGCAAGCAATACTGGGAGCAAAACAATCACCAGGTTAATGACCGCCAGAACAGGAAGCAGGATGAAGAGGAATAGAAGCATCCTCTTTCCGAAGATCTTCTTCCCGTAAGGGGTGCCGCGCGCGGCAAAGTAACCGATCGGCTTTCCGGGACGGTGCATCCCAGACGTGCTCGGCGCGAAGTTGTCGCCATACTCATCCACGTAGGGGTTGCGGCGGCGCACGCCGTCCCCGTCCATGATTGAATAAGTCCGATACGACGAGAGTAGAAGTAGGTTGAGTCCCTTGCCCTCTCAAACGGCTGTAATGAAACAGCAGACGCAGTCGTAGCAAAAAAGAGCCCAAGTCGCGAAGCCCCACAAGTCGCGCCGCAATGCAAATGCGAAATGCCTCCCCACCACCTCTTCCGTTAGCCAACGTAATTTCTGCTACGACCAACGAGACGCTGCGCTTTCTGCAAGTCAGAAGTGTGGGGAAATGGTCACGAGGTCCATACAATGCCGCAGACATAAGCTAATCCGCCCTCTTGGGCACTGCAAGACAGTACCCCCGCATCGGTTTTGCATAACCTACCAATTAAATTCTGATATTCCCATGTGGGCGATTGTCGTGCATACAGGCACAGCGCCAATCCGAAAAGCGGTCCTGAATCTATTTGACTAAGCAAGGCGGTGTCTCGGCCTCCACAGTCGCGGTGCCACGTGCATGTGGAGCATCCCGCTGACTGTACACCGCGTTGAGAGCTCCGCCGGCGACCGTGCAAGAAGGGATCGAAGGCGATGTCGTTCACGCCCGCACTCGAGGTAACCGAGTGGCCCACGCCGCAACCTGTTGCTGGACTGAGTAACTATCGTGACTCTGTTCACTGGTCGCAACATGCTCCAATCCTCATTGATAATGGTACGTGGTGCAACTGACGCAGGCTCGAGCGAATTGCGCGCAGGATTTGCAACGTGCGAGGGCGACGAGGCTCCGATCGCTTGCGACAATATCGTGTCGCGCTTTAAGGATCGCAAGCGTGGTACAAATGTTGTCCTATGCGGAAGCGACTGCTATGTCGATTCGCAGAGCCGTGCAGCGATGAAGAGCGCGTTCGACGGCGACATTGTGTGTGGATTTGACTCTATGGTGCGTGCCCTGACTCATGAGTAGGAAGCCATGCTGGATTACACGTTTGTGAAGCTAGCAATTGATGTGGATCGCGTGGATCATCCGTTGCTGCTCACAGAGACGCTGTGCAATCCGGAATACAGCCGAAGCCGTATGTTGCCCGTCTGACGCAGAAATGAACGAGATCCTTTTTGAGGCATACAACGTCCCATCGGTAAACTATGGACTGGATGCTCTGTTTGCCGCGTACGCCAACGGCGTTCACGAGGACGGTTTAGTGGTCTCCGCCGGCCGTAACACGACGCTGGTTGTGCCGATGGTAGCAGGCCGTGGGGTTCTGGACAATGCGAAGCGCCTCGCGTGGGGTGGTGCGCTGGGTGCCGACTTTTTGCACCGTCTTCTACAGCTCAAGTACCCCAATCTTCCCCAGAAGATTACGTCGTTTGAGTCGCAGACCATGCTGGAAAACCTGTCGTACGTCTCGGCGGACTACGAATCCGAGATCCGTTCGCTGCAAGTGCCCGAAAACCTGGCCAAGATGGACAAGGTGGTGCAGTTGCCCTATGTCCCCCCTGAGCGAAAAGAAAAGACGCAAGAGGAGTTGGACAAGATTGCCGAGCGCAAGCGTGCCGCTGGGCAGCGCCTCATTGAGCAGACGCGCATGATGCGTGAAGAGAAAGCGTTGCAGAACGAGAACGATCTCAAGTACTATACCCTACTGAAAGAGTGGAAGGAGAAGGAGTCGCCCGAAGAGTATTTGGTACGTGCTTTTCTCTTATCCAGAAACGTCTCGAAGACGAGGGCTTTGATACAGAGCAAGAGTTTGAAAAGACGCTCAAGCGCGTCGAGGCGGCGGTTAAGCGCAACCGCGGCGAGGAAGACGAGGACGAGGAGGAAAAGAAGCCGCCGTCGTTCCCGCTGATCGACGTCCCCGACGGCGAACTCGACGAAGAGGGCGTGAAGGAAAAGCGCCGTCAGCGCCTGCTCAAGGCCGGCTACGATGCCCGGGTACGCGCTCGTGCGGAAAAAGCCGAGGAGGAGCGCCTTCAAGCCGAAGCCGAAGCGCGCGAGCTCCAGGAACAGCGCGAGAACCCCGGGCAGTGGCTCGACAAGATCCGGAAGCAGCACCAAGACGCTCTTTCGCGCATCCAAGAGCGCAAACGGCTCCGTGAGACACTCCCTGACCGCAAGTCGGCGGCCGCGCAACAGCGCATGAAGAGCATTACGGCACTTGCCAGTGAGAACAATGCGACGGGCACGCAGCGCCGCCGTAAGCGTGGCGACGACGAAGATACCTTTGGTGCAGATGACAGTGACTGGTCGGTCTACCGCACGATCAATGATGGCGCAGGCGAGGAAGAGGACCGCGAGGCATTTGCGCAGCTCGAAGCACTCGAACAGAAGCTTCTCGAGCACGACGTCGCGTTTACCGACGAGAATACCTATGCCGCGCTGCAGGCAAAGAAGACGCTGCTTACCACGACCTACCTTCGTGGCTTTGAGCCGGCATGGGACCCCAACGATGGTGCGCAGTACCACCAAGTGCACCTGAACGTGGAGCGGATCCGCGTGCCCGAGATCAGCTGGCAGCCGATCATTGCCGGCGTGGACCAAGCCGGTGTGACGGAACTGAGTCGTCATGTGCTCCAGGCGTTTGACGAGCCGGTGCGTATGCGCATGGCCAAGAACGTGCTGGTGGCCGGCCGCTACTCGCTGCTGCCCGGCTTTGACCAGCGCCTGCAAAGCGGTCTGCGCTCGATTCTTGCGCCCAATGCCCCTCTGTCGGTGCGCCGTGCGCAGAGTGCGCGTTTCGACCCCTGGCGCGGCATGCGCCGGTGGGTCGTGGAGCAGCCCGAGGCCTTTCGTGCTTCGTCCGTGTCGCGTGCCGAGTACGAGGAAAAAGGCAGCGGGTGGTTCAAAGAGCACGGCCTGTCGGCGTGCTGGCAGCCATAGAGGCAATCAAGTGTATGTTGCCTAAAAGTGCTACGACAAAGGGGCTAGAGCCATAGAAGACGACAAAATTTACCACACACGGGTCTCGAGGAGCAGGTCGCTCTCGGGGGCCAGCGACAGACAGGCGCGAAGGAAGTTGGTGACAGCGGCACGCTGGCGGTTCAGGCTGTTCACCACGTCCGTGCCCGGCTTGACAAGCGGGGCCTTGAGCGAGTACGAGAGGAGCGAGAGTACCGAGTACATCGACTTCCACTCCTGGTCGGCCTCGCCGGGAACGCGGTAGGTGATACGCGTCATGAGCTCCGCGAGCACAGCGAGGTCGATGAGCAGAGGCGAAGCAAGCAGCGAGTCCTCGCACAGGTTGGTAACGTACAGACGGTTGCGGCCGCCCATGCAGAGCTCGCTGGTGTAGTCGTCCATGGCCACCTTCTGGTCACCGACAGCCGGGATGTACTTGATGACGATGCAGTGGTCGGGGCGCTCACCCTTGACGGTGACCTCCTTGCCCTCAGTCTTGCCGGGCTTGTACAGCAGGTGGTTGGCCTCGCACATGTCATCCACGACGCTCGACTTGCTGATCTCCTTGCTGCGGAACTGGCGCTGGGAGCTCAGGTTGTAGCCGTCGTTGTTACCCAGGTGGTTGTAGCTGGCAATCGACAGAGGCTTGATACCCGCATTGACGAGGTACTCGGCAAGGACACTCTTGACCTTGGTCTGGCCGGTCTTGAGGTCGTCACCGCCGATGAAGGCCTTGTGGCGCTCGGCTAGCTCAACCGCACCCGGCACAAAGGTGTTCTGGGGCGCACCGTTGATGTACGGAGCGTTCTCCAGGATACACGCAATGGCGAAGATGGTCGAGGGAGAGACCTCCTCATGGCTCTGCTCCACGGCGCGGAGCAGGTTGTCGGCCGTATCGTTGACACCAGGGACAATCTCCGAGTAGCGCTCGGTGTTGGCGGTCCAGACCACAACAACCTGGTCGAGCTGGTTCTGCGACTTGAAGTCGCGAATGTCCTTGCGGAGCTGCTCGACGTGCGCCTTCTTGTCCGAGCCGGGGATGACGTTGTCAGCACGCTCCTCCTGGTTCGAGGCGATAAAGTCGGGGTAGTAAACCGACGCCATGGGCTTGATCTCGGCCATCAGAGGCTGGACCTGGCGCTGCAGGTCGTAGTCGAGGACCTGGGCACGCTCCATGGCCTTGTCGAGGGGCAGGCCGCTAATGTCCCAGCCGCCAACAACAAAGTCGTTGGGGTGGACCATGGGGAGCACGTTGCTGAACGGCACCCAGACGTCCTTGCCAGTGGCAGGGTCGGTACCCAGGCGAAGCGTCGAAGCACGGACGAGCGAGCCGTAGTAGTTCGGCGTCTGCAGGCCCTCCTTGTTGCGCCACTGGATGTTGTGACGGTTGGCAAGGATGGTGGCCGTAATCGTGGTACCGTTGTTGCCACCGAGACCGACGAGGAGCATACCAGTCTTGGGGACGCGACGCTCGGTGCGGAAGTTGAACTCCTGCTTGTAGGGAGTAGCAACGTACTCCTCGGCACCGTTGGCGCCGGCCTTGCGCTCGACGTGGGTGTTCTGGTACTCGTACTGAGCAGTGATGTGCTCAGGCGAGTAGTCGATGCGGTCCGACTGGACGCGGATCGACTGCGCCTGCTCGTGGCGAGCAGCAGTGGGGTTCACCGGAGCAGCGGACTGCGCGGCGGGAGTGTTTGTGTTAGCAACCGGGGCCATTGTAGAGAAGAGTAGAGTAGGGTGTTGGTGGAAAATTTAGGCTGATATGAGAGGAGGAGCACAAGTACGACGTTGGCCCCGGTGCTGGTTATGACACGAGCAAAGCTGGTTGGAGAAAATGACTCTGAAAACCTTCTAGTAGCGCTAGAAGGTGTTGTGGATAAAGAAATAGTGTGGGCCCCCCTGCGCCCATACCTCGGAAAGGGACGGCGTCTGATTAAGCGCAGCTTTCCCCACACGCCGGAATCATTATGTAATCTGCATACATTACGAGCGCGCAGCATATTGCATGACTGGGTCAGCAATTCCACTTACCGGCCCAGTGGCCGTTACCCCTCCACTTTGGGTCGCGCTGGTCGAGCGCCGCGGCTTGGCCAGGCGCAAGGCCGACACAGACCTCCGCCTTGCAGGTGCGGAGTGCGAGGAGCGGGATCTCGCCGGCAAGAGGTCCAAGCGCGGTAGTAAATGGCGTGTCGGCCGGCCATTCGGCATCCTGCGTCAGTTTGCGATAGTTCTACATCAGAGGAGGCGGCACGCACCAAGTCGCCTGCGTCGTCAGCCATAGCACATACCTTTAAAGATCACCAGTCCCGACTTTTGCAGTTCGGCGAGGAGTGCAGGTGCGTCTTGCGGCTGGGTGAGTAGGACGACGTACCAGAGCACCAAAGCTCGCCGGCGCAGTCCAAAAGTTGGAGAGGTCGCCCGCGTCGGAGCCCAGCGGCGCATCGTGCGGCATCTGCAGATGGAACGAGCCGTCAGCAAAGTGTGCGGCCCAACGCGCGGCCATCGCCTCGATGGGCTTCGTCGAGGGCAGCTTCGCCTCTGCAAAAAAGGCAGGGTCCTGGAGCTTCTCGAGGGTGTACCAGACGTCCGGCACGCACGTGTCGCTCACAAACCACGGCATGTTCTTTGTGTGAAAGACGACCTGCTTCACGAGGGGGACATCGGCAAAGCGCTTGATCTCGGCTTCGCGCACTTGGGCCGCATCGTGCGTGTTGGTCCGAGGACCGAAACAGTCGTTGCCAATACGGACGTGTGCGCTGCCATGAGCCACGGCCGACTCTAGGTCCGCCGACATGCCCATGCTCAGCTCGAGCGCATCGGGTGCCTCAAAAAAGAGCGAGGCATACACGCCCGACGCAGGGCCGGACGGCGTCCACCACTCGGCCTTCTCGAGGCGTTCGTGCAGCGATTGGTCCGAGCGCAGCGAGTCAAGCAGGTGCGTGCGCGAAGCGACAAGCGCCTCAAAGTCAGGGTTTTGCTTGTCGGTCGCGGAAGCCGTGCTGTTGGACAGCGCGCCGATAGTCATCAGACCAGTGAGGCGCAGATGAGGACAGCTGAGCAGAACATGGCGCGCAAGCGCCACAAGCGGCGGCACGTCACCCGAGCCGTCCCATGGCGAGGTCAGTGCAGGCACGCCACTCTTGCCTTCTTCGCCACTCGTGTTAACTTGCAGGTAGACGTGCAGGGGATAGGTGCGGCGCAGCTCGTTCTCCGGGCGAGCGAGTGCCTTTTCAAGGTTCGTCGCAAGCTTCTCCGAGTCCACCGACTCCACGGCGTAGAGATTGGGAACCGCTGCGTAAGTCAATAGACGTACCTCCTAGGATCTTGGCTTTGTTGCTCTGTAGGCCACCGACCAGGTGCCACTTGATACTCTGCGGAAGCACACGGGCTTTGTCCACGAGCTCCTGGGCGTAGTTCTCACCAAAGTGGCGCTGCCCAGCGTCAAAAGCAGCCATGATATCCGAGGGCGGCTGCAGCTTCGATACGGCAAGCAGGCGCGGCTCCGATGTGCGCGACGCTGCCTTGGTCGCCTCCGATACGCGGGCGCGAACCGAAGCAAGGCGTGCCTGTACATCCTTTGCACGTTCTTCGGATGCACGCGGGATCGTTCCGCGCAGCGTCAGGAGCCAGTCGGCAAGCAGCATATCGGTAACCAGCTCGAAGCCTGCATTGTCGAGGACAATGTCGATGCGGCCATTGTCCATTGCACGGACTGCGTCGTACGCCTCATCAAGCTGGTTCACAAGGACATATTGCTCCTTCTCCTTGCGCTGCTCAGCGTTGGCCGCCTGTAGTTTCTGGATATCGGCGTAGCTCAGATTCGTGAGCAGGCTCAGGTCAGTGGCATTGCCCCAGAGCGACGATGCCATCAGTTCGTCAAAGAGGACCTGGACGGCAGGGTCGTGCGCCGAGTGTGTCGGGCTCTTGGCCATGAGCTCCTCGATGAGCACCGCGCACGCGTGGATGCCCGCGCCCGAAGCACGAAACGTGTCAACCTTGTTCTCTGCAAACGGGTCGTAGCTGCATTAGGACGCATGCGTACCTCTTCCAATGCTTGGACCTTTCAAAGAGGAGGCGCAGGCGCCGGTACAGATAACACTCGGCAAAGAGCCTGGATGAGATTCGATACGCACCATTCCGACTGGAACCACTTGGGCTGCTCGTCGCGAATCACCTGGTCGTATGCTTCGGTAGTCGGCGCGCGGAATCCACTCGAGAGTTGCGCTGCATTCTCCTTTGTCACTTCTAGCGTGCTCAGCGCTCGGTCGTGCGTCAGCTCGTACTTGAGCTCCGAGATCTTCTCAATGATCGCCTTGCCTTCGTCAACCTCTTCGCTCACATTGTTCTGCGAGCGGCGGTGGCATTCGCGATACATCGCATCGACGACCTGCGTTAGGATGGCAGGCCAACGGCGCACGGCTGTATCATACGCAAAGCTGTCCTTTACGGACGTATTGTATCGAGCGACCGGGGGATGATACACCATCGCTGTGGGGAATGAATTCGTTGGTTCGTGCATTAATTCACCAAAAGGCATTTTTTTGGCCGATTCGTCACGCACGTTCCTTCGTAGAGCATCATGGTGTACGTTTGCGATTGAAGCACTGCTAACTCAGGATTAACCAGCGTACGTATATACAAAGGCTAACAACCTACAGCTGCGACGAATATCAAGTATGTGCTTTGACTGACGCAGATTGACGAACGTCTCGGTCGTGCGCCTGCGGCGTGGTGGCAAACGTTTCGAGGTATGGCGCCGAGCTAATGCAGATTGCGTGCTACAAAAACAAGGTGCGCGAGTGGCGCACGGGCGTGTAGGTACCATGACTCACGCAGCGAGACGGATTTGGACGAGGTTGTGCAGATTGAGAACGTCTTTCTGAACGTGTCCAAAGGCCAAGTCGCGCCAAACGACGACCTGTCCAAGGCTTTTGGCACGACGGATGTCGCCGAGATTATTCCCGAGATCCTCAAGAAAGGCGAGCTGCAAGTCGGCGACAAGGAGCGCTCGCACGAGCTCACTAACCTCTGGCGCGAGATTGCGACGCAGCTGGCGCAGTCTTGCGTCGAGCCCAGCAGCCAGAAGCCCTACACGGTCGGCATGGTTGAAAAAGCTATGAAGGACGTCCACTACAGTGTCAAGACTGGCAAGTCGGCCAAGAGCCAGGCGCTCGACGTCTTGAAACTGCTCCAGGCGAAAAATACGATCCCTATTCAGCGCGCACGGATGCGTGTGCGTGTGACGATGCCGCCGAAAGAAGGCAAACGCCTTAAGGAGAAGTTGGTCGCACTCTTTGAAAACATCGAGGACGAGGACTACTCGGACGAGTGGGAACTCGTTGGTACGATCGAACCCGGCTCTCTGCGCCAGATTAATCTGCTGCTGGAGAACGAAGTCAAGGGCCAAGCCGGCTGCGAGACGCTCTCCTTCTCCGCCGTGAGCGACGACGAAGGGGACGAAGAATGGCAGTAGGAATATATTTAGCTACATGGCGTTCTAACTAAGACGAGAAACGAGGTACGACATCAGGCAGTCGTGCTCGTCCGCCGTGACTCGCAACAGCGTCTGAATAATCTTGGCGTAGTCGCGGGTATGGTGCTGCTCGATGCTCTGCAGGGCCTCACCGTCCAGTCGCCAGACCTTGGCATCCTTCTCGACCGTCACAGTGGAGTTGCGCTTCTGCTGGGAAAGGAACGAAAGCTCGCCGGCGATCGTACCGGCCAGCATGGCCTCGTTGATCTCATAGTTATCCTGAGGGAAGACGTAGCGCGCCTTGAGAATTCCCGACTCGATAAAGTACACTGTGTTAGTGGAAACAAACGTACAAGCATCCGGCGTATCATCCCGCTCCCACAGCACAGTTCCTTCCGAGAGCTCTAGCTCTTTTAGCTCGGGGACGAGGTGTTTAAATGCGCTCTCGACGCTGGCATCGTCCGTATAAGGACCCAGCGTCGAGACCAAGAGCGAGAGCGCGTGCCCATCCACGTTCGAGTCCTTGCCCGACTCGCGCGAGCGCGAGCGAGCACCGACAGGACTCGTTTCGTGGCGTGTGCGGAAATCGTACGTCGCCGTCTTGGCAGCTTCGTGGAGCTGGTTGTAGCGCGGCGAGTTTGCAAAGCCGTCGTCCAGGTGCAGCACCGGCTTTCGCTTAGGCACGCGGAGCTCCGCGCTGTTGGACAGCGAGGCCTGGCCGAGCGCTTGACCCGCCGAGAGACCCGACGAGTACATGCTACGCAGGAACTCGTTTTCGGTCCACTCGAGCGCCTCGTTCAGCGATGCAAACACTTCAAGGTGCATGCTCAGGTCAGTCCACAGATCGACGTTTTGGAGTGCGGTGCCCACATCGCCTTCCGCCTTGACGCCACAAAGAACCAAGATGACGCTCTTGCTGCTAAGCATGCGGTGAATGCGTGTCATGGCCTCAGCGGCCGAAAAGTCCATGCTGTTCACTTGCGTAAGGTCCATGATAAGGAAACGAATGGGGTTTTGCTTCCAGGTGGCAATGTCCAGCATCTTGCGGATCAGCTGCTCGACCGAATTGATCGTGCCGAAGAACAACGAGCCCTGTAGCTTAAAGATGAGCGTCTGGTGGCCGACCTGCTCGAGGAAACGGCGCTGCGTCATGTGGCGGCGCACGGTACTCCGGGCGGCATGTCCGTTGAAAACTGAGCGTACGGCATTCTTGCGCGAGGTCTGCATCACAAAAAAGAGGCAGGCGAGCATAATGCCGACCAGGCTACCCACCACAAAGTCGGAGCAGGTCATCACCACAATAATCACAGCAATGGTCAGGTACTCGAGGCGGTTCACACGTCCAATCGTGTCAAAGAGCGCCTCGCGCACCAAGTCGATACCCAGCACAAAAATCAGCGCACCCACCACCATGATCGGCAAAAAGGCGATCATGCCAGGGCCGAGCAGCATGATTAGCGTCGTCACAGCAGCGAGCATCAATCCACTGAGGCGCGAGCCACCGCCAACACGGTAAAAGAGGACCGAGTTGACGTAGCACAAGTAGTTCGGCACGGTGCCCAGGAAACCAGCGGCAACGTTCGACACACCGTGCGCAATCAGCTCACGGTCCGTGTCGACGTTGTCCTCGTTCACGCTCACACCAAGCGCCGGCACGTTCAGCGGAACGTGCAGAATACCGAAAAAGACCAACGCAAGCTGCGTCGGAAGTGTCGCCCACAGTGCTTCCCAAGAGATGCTGCGCAGGTCAAAGTAGCTAAAGTAGCGGTAGAAAGGCGCGTCGGACGCTCGACCCACATCAAACACCCAGCCGTGGTCGCGCAAATCTTGCATGTTCATGCCAAACACGCCCATCGACACCGCGTAAAACACAATCGGAATCGCCAAAAAGTAACCCGGGAAGACCAAGGGATGGTGGATACGCGTGGTGATGAAGCTCAGCAAGAATGCCAGGGCCAGCGGAATGGTCCACTGCGCAATCACTGCCCAGCTCTCGGTAAGAGCAGCGAGCGTCGCGCCGTTGTACTTGAACCCCCCGTCCTCTTCGATGCGGCCGGCGACCGCCAGACCCGTCTCGATCAAAAAGACTCCGACACCACCAATGCACCCCACGAGAATGTGGCGAGGGAAGTAGCTGATAATCACACCGAGGCGCAGCACACCCAACAGCAGGAACGCAAGACCAGTGAACACAGACGAAAGGGCAAAGGCCACCATGGTCGTCGCGACAACCGCCTGGCCGTCCTTTTCGCCAACGACCTTGGTGATCACCTGCACGAGGATATGATAGAAAGGCACGACCTCGATCATCATACTGCCGTTACCTCCTTTGAAAATGGAGCCACCGCAGGTGTACACAAGTTGAGAGATGATGCATGTCATGAAGAACATCGACACACCGTCGCCGCCAAAGTCAGCAAACAAAGGGTTCGAGGTAGGGAACATAATCATGCCGTACGAGACACCATCCAAGACGTTGAGCAGCACACCCAGGATCACCGCCGGGATCTGATGAATCGGCTGCATGCCCATCTTGCGCACATCCGACCAGGTTAGTTCGCGTGCCTTGCTGACCAGTGTCTCGAGGTTACGGGGCCGGCGTGCGGCGCTGGCCATGGCACGCATGTGCGTCCGTAGCGAGCTCCACTGCGAGCCGACGGCCTCCATGGCAGCCTCGCCAGGGACCATGTTCTTGTTTTCTTCGACACGGACATCCTTGTGTCCGTCATCCACTGCGCCGTAGTCGCCCGAGGGCGTCGCCCTGGGCCGGGACAGGAGCGGCGCCTCTTCAAAGCGGCTCTTGTGGGGCTGCCTCTTGGCACCAAAGTACCCTTCGACCGGCGACTTGGGCAGCTCGGAGCGTGGGGTAGGCACGTCCTCCTCTTGGATCGCGTTACTGCGGCGGTCATACCCTATCCTCGATGGCCCTGTCGCATACGCATCTTGGTCTTCGTACTCGTTCGAAAACGCACTGTGATTGCCATCGTCCGAGCTCAGGGCCATGTCGCCGAGCTCGGCAGTGTCACCGCGGATGTTGTCCGAAGTTGCCGTGTACGACGAGGGCTGAAAACCTTCCGGGCGTTTGTGGCTCTCTGAGACAACATTTTGGAACCGACTGCGTTAGCTTATCCACGTACTAGCTCCGGCCCTCGAACGCGCTAAACGACGACGTATGCTGCGCCGAAGCGAAGCTATTCATGCCCAACTCGTGGCTGTTGTCCACGTCGACGACGTGGTCTCCACCCCCACCATGACTTGCTGACGCAGAGTGCCTACTCATTGCAAGCCAGTGCACCGGAAGAACGGTGTACAAAGGTCGGGGTCCGATGCGGCTTATCACCTGCTCTCCGCAGCAGCAATCGTTTATCGGCCCGTGCAGCGCAGCGGACGTGTATTTAGTCAGCACAGCTTGCTCTCCACCGCGATGGACGAGGAAGAAGCGCACCGTGCGAGCGTCGAGGAGCGCGCCGAGGAGCGCGCCGAGGAGCACGAGGGCGAAGAACCCCGGCGCATTCTTTACGAGATTCCACAGGAAATGGCACACGAGGCGGAGGAGGAGCGCGCGGTCGAAGCCGTCGCCGACGAAAAACCGGTGCAAGAAGCTCCGGATGCCGGCGCGCCGCCGCCGCCGCCGCCGTCGGTGGAGCAGGGCGACAAGCTGCGGATCGATGCGCTGCACCTTGAGGGTGAAGCGATCAGCCAGCTATCCACGTCACGCCTAATGGCTTACGTCGCGCATACTGGTTCGCGCGCCAAAGGCATTGAATGGATCAACGACATGCGCTGTGTACTTGTGTTTGACACCTACGGCGACGCCCTCGAGGGCTTGCAGCGGATAGAGCTGCAGATGGACGATACCGAGATGAGCGACGGTCCTCCCGCTCCGGCGCCGTCCGAGCTTGCCACGCCCGAAGCCGTCGAGAGCCTCTCGAGCGAGACGCTGCAGCCGCTACTGCGTCCTCGCCTTGCGATGGCCTTCCCCAGCGCATTGTACAATCCGATTGAAAAACAGTCGCTGGAAGAGCTGCCAGATGTCCAGGCAAAGCTCGAGGAAGCCCGCGCGCGTCTGGACAACAGCACCGAGCCGATCCCCGAAATCTACAAAGACATGGAGCTCGAGGAATTGGAAAAGAAGACGCTTACGCGCGACCTTCGCCGAGTGAAGCAGCTGCGCCAGAGCCTGTGGATCCGGTTTGCACTGATGCACCACGATACCAAAGCGCCGCGCTCGGCGCAGCGCAGCAACTGGTACCGCCAGCACGGACGCAGTGCGGGCAAGGACATTGTTCCTCGTCTGCTGCAAGTGGGCGAGCATGCGAGCTCGCGGCGGCGCCGCGGCGGCCGTGACGAGCTATTCTCTACGGAGCGTCGATACGACGACCACGATCCCTACGCCAACCCTCGTTCGGAGCAGCGGCGCGGCCACGACTGGGACGAGGACTATACGCCTCGCTCGCTGCTCGACCGCATCGGCGGCGACCGCGACGACTCTGCGCGCCGCCCGCGCAGCCGCTCGGCATCTCCTGAGCGCGGCGACGACGTGCGCATCCGCGGCCGCGGCTCTGTCCGTGCGCCCCGCGCGCGGATGAACGGCTGGGACGACTAGACAGCACGTGCCATCCGGCGAGCGGCGTGCGAGCGATGCGCCGGACATCACGTGCCTACATACCGCCGCGAAGAACGTGTGGCAATTCAGGAAATAGTTTGTGCGAGGCACAGTGAAATTTTCACCCGCCGACGCTCCGAGACGTAGGTTTCCTACAACTTTTTCAGCCGGTGCTAATACGTGCACCGTTGGAACCAATTCTTTTACGCGTTAACTTCCCACTTGGTGCGGAAGTTTAGTGAGCCTTTCTAGTCTATCCAACATGTCTAAGTGAGTAGCCTCCGGTGTGAAGAGCAGCAGCTGACCGTGCCTTTTGGCCACAGGCCCGAGGAGACTCCCGCTCCTGCCACGGACGTCCAGATCGCCGACGGCGAGATCCAGTCCAACTGGGATGAGGTGCACGACAACTTCGACAACATGGGCCTCGCCCCCGAGCTTCTCCGTGGTGTCTTCGCCTACGGGTACGTCTTTTTTGACTCACGCCAGTTTCGAGCGCCCTTCGGCCATTCAGTCGCGTGCCATTGTGCCCGTCATCAAGGGCCACGACGTGATTGCGCAGGCCCAGTCGGGTACTGGTAAGACTGCCACCTTCTCGATCGCCATTCTCCAGCGTATCGACCCTAACCTCAAGGCCGTCCAGGCCCTGGTGCTTGCCCCCACCCGTGAGCTGGCCCAGCAGATCCAGAACGTCGTCATCGCTCTGGGTGACTACATGAACATCCAGTGCCACGCATGCATTGGTGGTACCAACGTGCGCGAGGACATGGCCCGCCTCGGTGACGGTGCCCAGGTTGTGGTCGGTACTCCTGGCCGTGTGTACGATATGATCAACCGCCGTGCGTTCCGTACGGACCACCTCAAGATGTTCTGCCTTGACGAGGCCGACGAGATGCTTTCGCGTGGTTTCAAGGACCAGATGTACGAGGTGTTCCAGCTCCTGCCCCAGGACACCCAGGTCGTCCTCCTTTCGGCCACCATGCCCGAGGACGTGCTTGCCGTTACCAATAAGTTCATGCGTGAACCCGTCCGCATTCTCGTGAAGCGTGACGAGCTCACCCTTGAAGGTATCAAGCAGTTCTACATCGCTGTCGAGAAGGAGGACTGGAAGTTCGAGACCCTCACCGACCTTTACGAGACGGTCACCATTACCCAGGCCGTCATCTTCTGCAACACCCGCCGCAAGGTCGACTGGCTCACCGAGCAGCTCCACGCCAAGGAGTTCACTGTCTCGGCCATGCACGGTGACATGGACCAGCAGCAGCGTGAGGTTATTATGCGCGAGTTCCGCTCGGGTTCGTCGCGTGTGCTGATCACCACCGACCTGCTCGCCCGTGGTATCGATGTGCAGCAGGTGTCGCTGGTTATCAACTACGACTTGCCCTCGAACCGCGAGAACTACATCCACCGTATCGGTCGTGGTGGTCGTTTCGGTCGTAAGGGTGTTGCCATCAACTTTGTCACCGAGGACGATGTGCGCATGATGCGTGACATTGAGCAGTTCTACAACACCCAGGTCGAGGAGATGCCTCTGAACGTTGCTGACCTGATCTAATCACGTCTCACGTCTAATGGCATCCTGCTCGCTACCCCTGGCTAGAGCGCAGCTGGTCTCCTGTGGGACTCGACTGTAGCGTTTTACTACCGCAACTCTTGCTGGTACGATAGCCCTCTGGGATACCAGAGCCATAGCACAGGTCCAAAATGATTACGAGCTAGACACTGCACGACACTGCACGGCACTCGCACTTCACCTTGACTGTCGCAGTCGCATCGCCAAGTGGTCCCTGGAATCGGGTCAGGGGCCACTGCCTATCGGCTGCCCATCCGATGCAATCTCCAAGATAATTGCGTGACACTGGGACAGCTTCGGGACGGGCCGAACCGCATAGCCGCCATGGCAGTACGGACACAGAGTGCACCGGTGCTCTGGGACGCTCGTCCAAGTGCCACCATGCAGTCCTATCGGTCGTGCTCGTCGGAACATCTTTCTAGCGAAGCGTATGGTACAAGCGGCTGCTCTACGACACACAGCAGTCCATCGCTGGAGGGTATCATGATGCGGACGCCTCCCAAGCGCCGCGCCGACCAGGCGCCATCGACTTTGGAGTACCGCAAAAGGGCGACGCATGCCTGCCAACGTTGCCGCGCCACCAAGCGGCGCTGCGACGATAGTGGGTGGACGTGCAGGGCTTGCCACGTAGCGGGCGTGCCATGCGTACGCCAGACCTCGTGTGGGTCGCCACAAGGTGCCGACACATGCTGCCAGCAGCACGTCTCGGACTCCTACGTCCAGGAGCTCGAGAATCGCTGCTCGAATTTGGAGGCAAAGCTGCGCCAGCTCGAAGTCCGCGCAGAGCGCTGCGCACAGGACTACCCAGAGACGGGCGTGTCTTTTCTTCCCCTCCGCCCGCGCCAGGCCACGCCGCCCACGTCGCCGCTCGCACATCTGTCCGAGCGGCTCCTTTCGGAAGACGGCCCAGGTACCTCCACCGAAATGCTGCTCCGTTTCATGGCCATGGACAGCGACGGGGAGGAGCAAGAGCCCAAGCGGCGCTGCGTCGATGCGATGTCGGTTCCGATGTACGATCGGATGGGCACATGGTGACTTAGGCGGGGCCCGATAGATCCTGAGCAGCTGGCTGCTTGCGGGGAAAGCGAGGCTGGTACTCGTATTGCCGGTGGAATGGCGCCTCTTTGGGCGGCTGCCCGCCGGTTTCAGCAAGGCATGGCGACACGAAAATCTCGCCTTTGACCGCGCGGTAAAACGTTAGACTTCCAATAGCGATCCACAGCAGGATCTCGACGATAGAAAACAAGGTCCCTAGGACACGGAATGCTTCAGAATTGAACTCTTTGGCAAGTTGCGTGGTGGCGGTCGTAAAGGTACCGATCGGGAAGGTAAAGCCCCACCAACCCAGATTGAATGTTAGCTTGGACACGAGCCACAGATCAAACAAAAGGCCCACGGCAATGATCAGCCAGGCAAAAGCCAGGCCCCAAATGATCAGCGCCACGGGCACCGTCACACCGTACAGCGCCAGGGCCATAATGCGCGCCTCACTCGCGGTCGCTTCCGATGCGCCAAACAACGATTGCCCTGACTCTACACTCAGCTTGTTGATCACAGCCGAGAAGCGGAGCAGGCCGTACGCCGCTTGGCCGCACGTACCTAGTGGCAAGAAGATGGTGACGATGAGCGCTGCTGGTGGGATCTTGTGGATGGTCAGACGCGCATAGAATAGCGCGAAACACAACATCGCAATACAGAATCCTGCGCCCCACAGAATATAGCTTACGGTCAGGGTCAGCTTGGCGTGGTTGGAGGGAAGCACATCTGCGACGTTTGCGCCGGTCGAGGCAATGACGACCGTAGTGACGACTGGGAGTAGAAGCACACCAGTGACAGTGCTGAGTTCGTGAGAGTGACGCGTGAATTGCAGAATGGGTAGTGCGACACCCATGGCAAGGGCAATGGCAGAGTTGAGCCACCAGAGCGCCCACATGAACATGGTAAAGCCATGACCCCAGCGGGGGACACAAACAAGGACAGCCATATTGATAATCGTCGAGAAGCCCATGGAGAATGTGCCCAGGAACATCGATTGGGCCGGGTGGCGTAGCAAGAGGCGCAGGAGGACTGGCCACCGGGCGTACCGGACAATGCTAATACCGAGAAACAGCACAAAGAGGAAGACGTTGAGTGCGAATACAATGTAGGAAAGGTAGTGTAACCATTGTGCCTGGTACGGCATCTCATGCAAAAGCACGGACGTGATACCTGTGCCCATGTTCACCGAGAACCAGCTGGGCGGAAAATGCATCGTCACGCGCGTCATTTCGCCTTTCATACGTGCCCACCACGACGTGTTGGGTTGCCGCTCCTCAAGCAGTGACGGAGGCTCGGCGAATTGCCCAATCTCCTCATCGGTCCGCCCGAGAGTGGAGTCGGACGGTGGCGCATCTAGCTCACGATCGAGCCCTGGATCGGCGGCGTCCATCATTGTGGCTAGTCACTAAATGTGGAGCCGGCCAAAGTTTATCGATGCGCACGTGGAAGTGTCACAAGATCTGCGCTATGGTACAGTGTGGAGAAGCTACGTGAAGCCGCACGCGGTTCACGGCGGTCGAGGCGGGTCGGTTGTGGTTGTGTTGTTGCCCTCCTCGACATGTGATTGCTTCGGTGCCCGGGGCTGGTATTTATATTGCCGGTGCATCGGCGCCTTGGTTGGGGGAATGCCGCCGAACTGTTCGAGGCCCGGCGCGAGAAAGATGTCGCCACGGAGCGCACGGTAGAATGTGATGATAGTCAGCACAAACCATATAAGAATTTCAGCGACAGAAAGCACAGTTCCAATGACGCGAAATGCTTCCGAGTTGTACTCGTTGGCGAGCTGCGCGGTGGACGTGCAAAAGGTGCCGAGTGGGAAAGTAATGCCCCACCACCCCAGGTTGAATGGGAGTGGTGAGACCAGCCACATGTCGGCAAGCAGCGACAGCGAAATGAAGAGCCAAACTAAGCCAAAGCCCCACATTGCGAGGCAGAAAGGAATGGTGATTGCGTAAATGGCCAAAGCCATTTGTCGCGCCTCGTCCGGCGATACCTCGGAGGCGCCGACGAGCGTCTGTCCGGTCTTTAAGCTGAGATCTCGAAGGACCGAAGAGAATACCAGCAAGGCATAGGAGCCTTGACCACAGATACCGACCGGCATGAATACTGTGATCAAGACGCCGGCTTGGGGAACTTTGTGCAGCACAAGGCGCATATAGAACATGGCCATGCACGATATTGCCATGGCAAACCCAGAGCCCCACATAATATAGCAAATAGTGATCGTGAGCTTGGCATGGTTTGGAGGAAGGAGACTAGCCACTTTGCCTCCGGACGCCGCCGCCACAATCGTCGTTACGACCGGCATAAACATGGCACCGGACACGTTCATGATCGACTCGGTGTGCCGGGTGAACTGGAGCACTGGGAGGCTGATGCACATGGCCACGGCCATTGCCGAATTGATCCACCACAGCGCCCATACAAAGAGGGTAAAGTGATAATTGGTGTGTGGCGCAATCGCCAGCACGCACATATTGATCAAAGTCGAAAAGCCCATGGAAAATGCGCCCAGGAACATGGACTGCACAGGATGGCGCAACAAAAGGAATAGCAGCGACGGCCAGCGAACGTATCGCACAATGCTAATCACCGTAAAGAGCAAGAATAACACAACATTCAGCCCAAAAACAATGTACGAGATGATGCGCAGCCACTGTGCAGAGTATGGCATCTCATGGAACAAGACTGCCGTGATGCCTGTCCCCATGGTCATGACAAACCAGTTGGGCAGGAAATGGAGCGTGATCCGACTGAGCTCGGCGCGTACTCGCGCGGGCCACGACCTTTTCGGATCATATTCCTGCGCAGGCTCTTTCTGATCCTGGACCTCGGCAACTGCATCTGCACGGTGAGCAGGCGGAGACGCGGGGTGCTCCTTGCCACCCATGGCGAAGCCGGATTCGGCTTACCAATAGGAAGGAATGGCCGTGCACAAAAAGTGGAGCTATAACATTATCGGACGTGCATGAATCGGACGGAGGGTCGTAAGTCGTAAGCCTAGAGCATCGTTACCGTGGTGCCGGTTCGGATTGGGGGAGTATTGGGTTCCGTGGCTCAAATTCGTACTGTCGTGGAACAGGTACGTTAACGGGTAGTGGCCCTGTGCACTCAGTCAAGCTCGGCGCCACGACAATCCGGCCCATGACGACGCGGTAGGCCGTCAAGGACACAAGAAGAACCCAAATCAGAATCTCGATGACAGCAAGGGCCGTGCCAACCACGCGGAATGCCTCGGAATTGAATTCCTTTGCAAAGAGGCCGGCGGCGGCGCTAAAAGTGCCGAGGGGAAAGGTCAGGCCCCACCATCCCAGGCTGAATGGAATCCGCGACACGATCCACACATCAATCAGAAGCGAGAGGGAGATGCAAAGCCACACAAGTCCCAGGCCCCATATGCACAGGGCCACAGGAATGGTCCCTGAATAAACGATCAAGGCCATAAGCCGTGCGTTTTCTCCGCTCATCTCGGACACGGCGACCAGCGCCTGACCCGTGCTGTGGCTCAGATTGTAAATGACGGACGAGAGGCGGAGGAGCGTATAGGAACCCATACCGCACAGTCCCAGTGGCATAAAGATGGTTATCAGCAGCGAGCGGTCCGGTACCTTGTAAAAGCTGAGACGCGCGTACAGAAGCACGGTGCAAATAAACGACATCATAAAACCGCCTCCCCACAAAATGTAGCACACGATCACGGTGAGCTTTGCGTGCTCCGTGTGCAAAATCGCCGCAAGGTTCGCGCCTGCACCGGCCACCACCACACATGAAATCACGGGAATTATGAGCGCGCCGGACACGTCGACCAGAGACTGTTCCTGTCTCGTAAACTGGAGCACGGGCATGCCAATGATCAGGGAGAGCGCCACGGCGACATTGATCCACCACAGCACCCATGTAAAGACGGTGAACCCGTGCCTGGTCAAAGGCGCAAGCACCAAGACACAAAGATTCACAATATTTGACAGTCCGATCGAAAAGGTACCGAGAAACATAGACTGCACCGGGTGTCGCAGGAGGAGGCGGATGAGGATCGGCCAGCGCGTGTAGCGAATGACGGTCGCCATGATAATTAGCACGAAAACAATCACATCGAACAAGAAGACAATGTACGACAATATACGCAGCCAATGCGCAGGATATGGCATCTCATGCAAGAGGATCGCTGTGATCCCTGTGCCCATGTTGAGGATAAACCAGCTAGGGGGCATGTGGAACATGAAACGCGACAGCTCGGCTTTCAGGCGCACACGCCATGGCTTCTGCATCGATTCACCCGGCAATGGTGATGACTCTTCCACTTCCTCATGATGCTCAGTGTACATGGACGCTTCCGACGGCGTCCCGCCCGCCTTGCCTCTCGTTGCGCCCTCCATAGTGGTGAGTTCATTTTATACGCACGTGGGACCACGTGTTGCTTGAACCGCGCCCGAGCACGTCCTACCTTGTTCCGGTCGGCACGTTGCGCTTGTGCTACGTCCTCGCGAAGTGAGGTCGCGTGATGTCCAGTAGTGGGCACACTAAAGACTCCGTCTATACCAGTGCTGCGGAGCATTCTACCTTGCTGCACAGTCGTCAGACGAGTGCACAGAGCCACGTCGTGCCTGTGAATTCGAGCCCTGTTCGTCCGGCGCGCGTTCCTGTGCCGGTGATTGACGAGGATAGTCTGAGCGAAGGTCCTGGACTACTCCCGATGCACACCCGTTCAAAGTCCGCGACCAAGTGGCCCGGCGACGAGGGTCTGCCGAACGATGAGAAAGGCGGCGAAAAGGACCGCCTGATGCGCTCGTCGCGCGTGAGCAAGTACGCGAATGCGATTCCTGTGCACCGCCCTCCCGAGTCCCCGGTGCAGCGGCTCATGAGCTATTTGCATAATGACCGCGTGATGCTCATTGTCTACACCGTTCTCTCGATTATTACGCGTCTGTACCGCATTGGAAGCAACCACAAAGTCGTGTGGGACGAGGCGCACTTTGGCAAGTTTGGCTCGTACTACATCCGCCATATGTTCTACTTCGACGTGCACCCTCCCTTGGGCAAGATCCTTGTGAGTCTCGCCGGAGCGCTGAGCGGCTTCAACGGCGAGTTTGAGTTCGAGTCGGGGCACGACTATCCCAAGGAGGTGCCGTTCGTGCAGATGCGTATTATTATGGCGATCTACGGTATCTTGATGGTGCCGGTGGCCTTCCTTACCGCGCAGTCCTTCCGCTGGAACTGGCGTGCTAAGCACCTCTTTACGCTCATGGTCCTCCTCGACAATGGCTGGCTGACGATTTCGCGCTTCATCCTCCTCGATTCGATGCTGCTGCTATTTACGCTCTGTGTCGTGCTGGGCCTGGTGCGCTTTCACCGGCTCCAGGACCAGTCCTTTACCAAGCCTTGGTGGGGCTGGCTCTTTTTTACCGGTGTGTCGATCGGGTGCGTATCGAGCGTCAAGATGGTCGGCCTGTTTGTCACGTCGCTCGTCGGTCTGTACACGGTGGAGGACCTGTGGAACAAGTTTGGCGACCTCAAGATGCCCGTACGCACGTACCTGCGCCACTGGTGTGCGCGTATTCTGGCGCTGATTGTGGTGCCCATCTTGATCTATTTGCTGAGCTTCAAGCTGCACTTTGCCATCCTGTACAAGACGGGCCCCGGCGACGCGCAGATGAGCTCGCTCTTCCAGGCGAATCTAGTCGGCAGCGAGATGGCAGAGTATCCTCTCGAGGCCGCGTACGGCAGCCGGGCCACCTTTAAGAACATGGGCTACGGTGGCGGTCTGCTTCACTCGCATATCCAGACCTACCCCGAAGGCAGCCAAGAGCAGCAGGTGACGTGTTACCACTACAAGGACACGAACAATGAGTTTATCATCACGCCGCTCCTGGACGAGCCGAAGCTCCCCGGCCCGAACGACACCGACGTGCCGCCCCCTCGCATGCTCAAGAGCGGCGACACGTTCCGCTTCCTGCACCACGAGACGGGCCATACGCTGCGTGCGCACAACAACTTCAAGGCTCCGATTACCAAGGACCACTACGAAGTGTCGGCCGGCGGTAGCGTGGACGACGGCTCGGCGTACGACTACTGGGTGGTCGAGGTGCTGGACGATCTGCAGCTCGGCAAGGGCCACGAAGGCGCGCCTGTGCGCACGCTCACTTCCAGCCTGCGTTTCCGCAACAAGGAGCTCGGCTGCTACATGCGTGCCGGCCACGTCACCCTGCCCGACTGGGGCTGGAAGCAGCTCGAGGTTGCGTGCGACCCTGCGGACAACCCCCACGACGAGTTTACCCACTGGAACGTGGAGAACCACTGGAACGATCGCCTGGAGAAGAGCACCCAGAGCCGCTTTAAGTCGCCCTTCCTGAAGGACTTTATCCACCTGAACGTCGCGATGATGATTTCGAACAATGCGCTGATTCCCGACCAGGACAAGGCGGACATGCTTGCCTCGAAGCCGCTCGAGTGGCCGTGGATGTGGAATGGCCTGCGCATGAACGGATGGGGCGCAGACCAGGACAAGTACTACCTGATCGGCAATCCGTTCGTGTGGTGGGGCAGCACGCTCTCGCTGCACATTGTCGTGTTTGTCGTCGCCTGGTACGTTCTCCGCCGCCAACGCCGCATTGTGGACATGAGCCCCGCGGTGTGGGACGACTTTTTGTTTGGCCTCAAGGTCGGTGTTCTCGGCTGGTTGCTGCACTATGGCCCCTTCCTGTTGATGGGCCGTGTGACGTATATCCACCACTACCTGCCGACGCTCTACTTTGCGGTGATCGTCATGGCCCACCTGCTCGACCACTTCTTCTGGAACGACGCGACGGCGCGCTACCGCATCGACCTGGGTCAGTTCCTGCGCACCGGCCACCTGTCTGTCGGCAAGCCTAGCGCGTGGCTGCACGATGCGCCGAATGCGCCGAGCCGCGGCACGCCCCTGTCGGAGCGCACGAAGAATATCCTCTTTGGTGTGGCGGTCGTGATGCTCTTTGGCATCTTTTGGTGGTTCCGTGCGATCTCGTTCGGCATGTCGGGCGATATCAGCGAATGGCACGGCCTCAAGTGGCGCAAGAGCTGGAACATTTACTAGGGTATACTATCTTAGACGCCCACGGGCTCCAAGCTGGAGTCGTTCAGCGCAACACAAACGGCAGCGCGATGATGGCCGTTGTACTGGCGCATCGTCTCGCCGCTCGACAGCTCCCATAGCCGAGCAACATGGTCTGACGACGCAGTCACGAGGTAGGCGCTGTCCGCGCTAAACGCCACGTCCCACACCCACCGCTGGTGACCGACGAGCGTCTTGTCGAGGTCAAACTTGAAGTTGGCCGTCGACCAGATCTTGACTGTGGTATCCGCCGAGCACGTCGCAAGGTAGCGCGCATCAGGACTCAGCGCGCACCGCGTAATGTACGTGTTGTGCGCCTGGAACTTGGTCACGGGCAAGAGGTCTGTAAACTCGTTCTTGGCGCCGGTGTCGGGCACCGGTGTGCCGTCCGGGCCGTACGTGCCCCCCTGGATGCGCCAGACGTACACACGCCCCTTGTTGTTGGCACCGACGAGACACGAGCCATCTGACGCGATCGTCACCGAGCGCATCGGCACGTCCTCTTCAGGAACCAGTTCGTGGCTGCACCCATTCTCGCCGAGGTCCCAGACCTTGACGCTGCCGTCCTGGTCACAGGACACGAGCTCACCCTGGTTCGGATGGATCACCACGTCGTTCACGGGCCCCCGGTGGTCGTATACACGCTGCGGGCGCGATGTACTGTGTTAGAGAGAGGACGTACCGCGTATCCCAAATCTTTAGTGTGCCGTCCTCGCTGCCGCTCACGAGCCACTTCCCGTCGCAGTGCCACGCAATCGAGGTGATGTTGCCCGAATGACCCTCGAACGTCGTCACCGGGTTCACGCGGCTCCCCCGCCCGTTCGCGTCCGTATTCTGTGCCGCGGCGGTCGCGAGCGACGCGCCGCTAGGATTGCAGTCGTACAGGCGCACAGTATTGTAGCACGCCGCCGCCAGCAGCTTCTTATCTGGGCTAATTGCCAAGCGGTTCACCTGCGAATCGGGGTGCTGGATCGTGTGCGAGCAGACGCCCGACCATGCCTCCCAGAACCGGATGGTGTGGTCGTAGCCTGCTGTGACGAGGATCACCGAAAGTGCATCCTCCATCTGTTCTGTCGCATTGGCAGCGGCCTGAGCGGGCGTATCCAAGAACGAGGACGAGTTCGCGGCCGAGGCCGGCACATGCGCCGGCGCGCGCGACGCTGGCAGGCGCTCCGACATGGTGTGGAGGAGCGGGGCGCGCCACGTGAAGGCACGTGACCTTTCGTTCTTCGCAATTCTCTCCTGACCGTCATGCGTGGACAGATTGTGCGGGCATTCTCCACGGCGAGCGTGTGGCGGAATGCGACTCCTGTCGCGAATGCCGTCGAGTGGCATGGTGCGGGACCGGTTGGACACCTTCCCCAGCTTGCGCGCTCGCACCCCCAGATCTGGGCGTCGCTCAAGGCGCAGGTGCCGTCGGCGATTGCCACGGTCGGCGCGCGCTTCCATCTTTTCCCTTCTACGCTGAGCGCAGACGAGCGTGTGCGCCGTGCGGGTCTCGTGCGTGTCGCGTGCACGCACCCGAGTGTACTCTCGGTGCAGCGCAGTGCCGCCGACCTGCCCCTTTCCACCGAGGAGCGCCAGCAGGTTCCGGAGCTCTCCGAGACGCTGGCGCACAATGCCGAGCTTGCGACGCTCGGAAACGCGTTGCTCGGCCTGATTGCGAGCGAGTACTTCCACCTCAAGTACCCCCACCTGCCGACCCGCGTGCTAAAGGCGTTTGTCAGTGCGTTTGTCGGCCCCAGCACGCTGGCCGACGTCGGTGCGGACCTCGGCGTGCTCGGCCAAGGCGTCCAGCGCTGGGACCGTACCGGCCAGAGTGTCGTGCAAAAGGCCGTCAAGGGCCGCGCGAGCAGCACCGCCCCCCTGCTGAGCAAGGACGTGGCGGCGCAGTCGATGCGCGCCATGGTCGCTGTCCTCTTCCAGGAGCTGGGCATGGAGGCCACCCGCGGCTTTGTCCACAGCCAGTTTTTGTCGCGCCGCATGGACTTGGCGAGCCTGCTCAAGTTCCGCGACCCGAAGCGTGTGCTTTCGGCGACATGCAAAAAATACAACAAGCCGACGCCCCAGAGCCGGATTTTGGCCGAGACGGGCCGTAAAAGCATTTCGCCCGTGTTTGTCGTGGGCGTGTACAGTGGTGCAGTCAAGCTCGGTGAGGGCACCGGCAGCTCGATCCGCATGGCCGAGTTCCGCGCGGCAGAAGACGCGCTGCGGCGGTTGTACCTGGCCGAGCGGCCGAACGGCTCGTTCGACCTGCCCTCTTCGACGCTGGACGATACCTTTGCAGGCAGCACGCCTGTTCCCCACTCGCTGCAACACGCAGCAGGCCACGTCGAGCCACATCGCTTCGCTCCGCAGCCGCTCGGCCGCGCGGAGGTCTTGTATGATTCGCGCGGGTAGCGCCAAAATCTAGGAACATAGTCCTGGTAACGCACATACCACATGCCTATTGGTATCTATTCGCGCAGCAGCGCATTGACGACATGGTGCACACGCAGCTGCCGCAAATCGGTATAGGTCTGCCCGGTGCCGACAAAGAAGATGGGCAGGCCCGTCGCCCAGGTCGACGTGAGCGCAGTGCCGACCTTGTCGTCGACCGTGTCCCACTTGGTCAAGAGGCACCCGTCCAGGCCGCGGGGGTTCGACACCCCGCTGTAGTCCTTCACCGCGCGGTTGAACTTGGTCAGCTGGTCCACCGCCTCGTTGCCGACGAGCGCTTCGCCGACAAACAGCACCTTGTCGGGCTGGTTCACGGCAATGAGCTTCGCAAGTGCACGCATCAGCGGCTCATTATCCTGCATACGCCCGGCCGTGTCGATGAGCACGACGTCGAAGCCGCCTTGGCGGGCGTAGGCAAGCGCATCCTTTGCGATGCCCGCCGCGTCCTTGCCGTAGCCGCGCTCGTACAGCTCGAGGAGCGCCTCGCCACTCGGCAGGCCCTCCGACACGGCGCGGCCGTCGATCTCGAGCTGGCCAAGGTTGCGGACGTGCGTGCGCAGCTGCTCCACGGCACCGCTGCGAAAGGTGTCGCACGCTGCAATCAGCACCCGGTAGCGGTTCTGCAGCAGCCAGAAGCACACCTTGGCGAGATTGGTCGACTTTCCTACACCATTCACACCCACAAAGCACATCGCATAGGGGTTCAGCGCAGGCGACACGTTTGTGCCGCGGCTGTTGCGCGCCGCGTTCGGCATCGTGCTCAGGAGCTCCGAGCGCCGCTGCTTCTTGCTCGCAATCTCGAGAAGAATATCGGTAGACGTGCGTGGGGTGAGGATGCGCGTAATCGACTCGTCGAGCGACTTGCGCACCTCGGCCTTGATGCTGCCAAAGGTCGCGAGGCGCTTGCCGACCAGGCGGCGCTTGACACCGTCGCAGATCATCTCTGCGACGTCGTTTGCGACGTTCTTGGATTGCAGGTGCATCTGCATTGCGTGCAGGACCGGCGCAAGGTCCGCCTCGGTCAGCGCCTCTTTGCCGCCGAGCATACGGGAAAAGAAGCCGGTCGAGCTGCCTTTGCGCAGATTCGACAAAAAGCCCGTCGACGCGCTCTCGTCCTCGTCGTCAGGGACAGGCGCATTGTCGTCGTCCGCGAGCTCGTACAGGCCGTCCTTGGTCGTGTGCCCAAGCTTGGACTCGTCGATCCATTGGCTCAGGTCGACCGACTCGTCGGCTGCAGCGCCGGTGCCGCTAAAGTCGAGGTTCGCAACGTCGGTCTCGGCAATCGCCTGGCCGTTCGCGTCCCACTTGCGGCGCTCCTTGCCGGGCTTCTTGGCAGGCTCGGGCTCGGGCTCGGGCTCGGCAGCCGCCGCGCCTTTTTTCTTCGACTTGGACACGATGCGGCGCCCGCCAGGCCCGGCGACAGCCTTGTCGCCCAGACGCGGCGCCTCGCGGGCGGCAGGCGTGCTCGCAGGCGCGGCTTTCGCCTCCGCCGGGACGTTTGCCGCCTTTTCCTCGAGCGCAGTGCGCTTCGGCGCGCCGTGCTCGGCGCGGCGCAGGATCTGTGCAAACTGCTTCGACCACTCTGGCATGCTCTTGTTGTACTCGCTGAGGACATCGGCGGGCGTCGTGGCGCTCGGAAGCGTCTTGAGCAGCGTCGCGTAGCGCTCGGTAAAGGCCGCCTGAACCGACTCGAGGAGCGTCTCGACGTACGTCAGCTGCAGAATGCGCTGATAGACCGCCTGCGTTAGGAAACACACATACAATAAACGTCAGCTCAAGGGGGTTGGACAGCGTCCACCGCACCGTGCATCCGTCGATATCGACACGTGCCTGCGCCGTGCGCTCCTCAAGGAAAGTCGTGCGCACGACACGGTTCACGATATCGCTATTGGATGCCGACGGCGTAAAGGCTTTGGACCACAGGATACATCCCGCTGGGTGAGAAGAGGCACGCACTCTTGGACAGGATCACAAAGAGGTCCAGCATCGTCGTCGGATTCGGAATGTGGAGGCGGCCGCTGGGACGGCGCTCGCTCCGCAGCATGCTCTAGTTCTACAGTGCGCCCCTGGACGGGCTCATACTCTTTATACATTGCTAGCTGCGCGGTCATCCATAGAAAGCACAAGCTCGGTGAGCTGCGGGTCTTCGTACCACGGGTGCTCGCCATGCAGCGCAAGGCCCTGTGTCAGCTGCAGTACGTACGAGCACCACGCCGTGGAGCAGGTCGCTCTGTCGCTGCGTCGTGTCCTTGGCCTGTGTTGGCGTCTGGTCGCGAGCCTCGTGCAAGGACGCGATGGTATGCTGGCGCACGTCTGGGTGAGAGGTGCGACGTACCCCGAATTTCTCGTGCGAGCCTCTGCCCCTCCTCCTGTACTGTCGCCAGCTCGGCCTGCACACGCAGAATCTCGAGCGCAAGGTCGTCGCGCTCGCGGAGGAGGGTGCGTGTCCCATGGCCCTGGCTCGCCCCCCCAGCCCCAACTCGTGCACCGTCGTCCGACGCCTGGAGCTGCTGTATGGTATCAAATGAGCTCTCCGCACTGCGTTAGCCGAGCGACGTACGATGCCAGAATGGCCCGGCGCACGCCAACGGCCTGCTCGAGTGCATGCAGCGTGCGCTGCCGCGCCTCGACCTCCGCGGGCGGCATACGGTGTGGAGGCGGTAAATTCCCTTCCCACGGACCATCTGGAATGAGTGCTGCGCCGCCTGGAGTGGGCGTTGCCCCCCCCATGGACGCGGAGGAGAACGAGCGATTCTCGTCGCTCGCGCTCTTCCTAGTGCTCTTCCTACTGATTGGTAGTTTTCTAACGAGCTACTACTTGAAAGTGAAGCGCATCACGGCGGTGCACGAGACGATTGTCGGGCTGTTTGCCGGTACGTCGTGCAACTGACACAGGCATGTTTGTCGGCATAGTGCTGCGTCTGAATGTGCTGCAGCCTGTGCGTGCGATGCTGGGCTTTAGCAATACCATCATGATGAATGTGCTGCTTCCGCCCATCATCCTCGCGAGTGGCTACGACTTGCGGCAGGCCAAGTTCTTCCGCAACTTTGGCACGATTCTGACGTTTGCCTTCTTTGGCACGTTTATCAGTGCGATCGTGATTGGGTATGTACTGTGGCTGACGCAGTGTTATCGTATGGGTCGCCTCCCTCCTGCACCTCGAGTCGCCACGCCTCACGCTGCTCGAGTGCCTCATTTTTGGCAGCACGCTCAGTGCGACGGACCCCGTGACGATTCTTGCGATCTTTAACACGTACCGTGTGGACCCCCAGCTGTACAGCATCATCTTTGGCGAGAGTATCCTGAACGATGCCGTGTCGATCGTCATGTTCGAGACCTTGTCCAAGTTCCGCAACACGACCATCACACTCTTCTCGCTATTTCACGGTGTGGGCCTGTTCTGGGTCGTCTTTTCGCTGAGTATGATCCTCGGCGTGGCATTCGGCCTGTCGTGCTCGCTCCTGCTCAAGCACTCGCGCCTCGGACTGTACCCCGAGCTGGAGAGCTGTATCGTGATGCTGCTGGCGTACACGAGCTACTTCTTCAGCAATGCGGTGCAGATGAGCGGGATCGTGTCGCTGCTTTTCTGTGGTATCACGCTCAAACACTATGCGTACCACAACATGTCGCTGCGCACGCAGCGGACGACCAAGTACATCTTCCAGACGCTCGCGAGCCTCTCGGAGAACTTTATCTTTATCTACCTTGGTCTGAGCCTCTTTACTGGAGAAGGGCTCGTGTACAAGCCCCTGCTCATCATCTTTACGCTCGCCGCAGTGGTCGTGTCGCGCTACTGCGCCGTGTTCCCGATCGCTTACGCGCTGAACCGCCTCGCCGACCTCCGGGCCAAGCACCGCCAGCGCACGAGCGGCGCGGGCCTGCCAGAGGCCACGTTCGAGCTCCCCCGCGAGTACCAGCTTATGCTCTTTTGGGCGGGCCTGCGTGGCGCGGTCGGCTTTGCGCTGAGTGCAGGCATCGAAGGGACCAATGCGAGTGCGCTGCAGACAACCGTCCTCGTCGCCGTGGTCCTGACCGTGATTGTCTTTGGCGGGACGACCGCGCAGATGCTCGAGGTCCTCCAGATCCAGACCGGCGTCGAGGACGACGAGGACGAAGGGTCGGTCGCCGACCCCGACGAGGACCCCGACACGCAGCCGTGGATCGCTGCGCCCCGCTTTCCCTCGCAGCTGCGCACGCGTGCGACGCCCGCCGGGCGCTACCGCGATGCGAGCCTCGGCGAGGTCCGGTCGCCGATCGACCTGAACGAGGTGCTGCCCGACTCTGCGCAGGACGGGCCCCAAGCGATGGTCGCCGGCCCCGGCGGACTGCGCAGCCTAACCCGCGACGAGGTCGAGGACACGGACGAGACAGGCGAAGTGCCGACGCGCACCCGCCACGTGCTCGACCGCGCGAACCTCATCTTCCAGGATGGGCAGTGGTTCCAGCGGATCGACGAGCGCTACCTGCTGCCCATGTTTAGCAACTCTGTGGCCAACCGCAAGCATGAGCAGCGCAAGGAGCAGCTGCAGGCACGCCGCGCAGCGACTCGCGACTTTGTCGAGGAGTCGAGCGCCGCATGGGCGAACGTCAGCGTGCCGTACGAGCGCGAGGCGGAGCTCGACGGAGACGGGCGCGACTCGCCCAAGGACAAGACGCATTAGGTCGATACATGTACTCTAGCTATCGCTACTCGAGGCGCCCCATAGCACCGCCCTGCGGCGCACCGACCGCCGGGCCCTGCCGGACGACCGGGCCCTGCTGCGGCACGCCCTGTGCGGCGCTCGACGCGTTCGCGAGCTCGTCCGGTCGCACGTCCTGCGGCGCGGTGCTTGCCTTGCGCAGCAGCTCGTTCACTGCCGCGAGCTGGCGCTGGACCGCGAGGCGGTCGGCGTAGAGCTGCTTGCGGCCCGCCTCGATCGAGCGCCGCTCGGACTCGAGCAGCGTCTCGAGCTCTTCAAACTGCGCCATCTTGAGCTGCATCTTCTTGAGCTGCGCCTCGATCACTTGCTGGACAAGGCGCTGGCACTCGCGCTCCTCGTACGACGCAAGGACGTACGCCTTGGACGCCGCAGCGCCCAGCGCGATCGACGCCGCACGCTCGACCTCGGAGCGAGGCACGGCCGGCGCGTCGGGCTTCGGGGCCTCTGCCTCGGCGTTCTTGGGCTCGGTCTCGGTCTCGGTCTCGGTCTCGGTCTCGGTGGTCTCGGGCGCCTCGTCCACCGCCATGGCGTCTGTGGCGCCTTCCTTGCCGGCCTCTTGGATGCGCTTCTTGATGCCGTCGGTCAGCTCGCCGAGCGCGCTCTGTGCAGCGGCGCTCGCTACCGCGGGGCTCACCGCGCTCGCAAGGAGCGCCACGACGCTCATGACGGGGTTCTCAGCCTGCGCAAAGGGCACGAGCGGCGTGTGCTTGCCGGTAGCGTCGCGCGGCGCGTACTTCAGCGGACCGAGGTCCGACTGCGCTGCGCCGTCCAGGTACTTGTCCTGGATCGGGAGCTGGATAAACTTGGTGATGCACTGCTCGCGCGAGCGTGTGCCGACGTGCAAGGCGATCGAGCCCCAGTCCTCCTCGTACATCTCGAGGCCTTCGAGGAGCTTGAGCGTCTCCTCGTCGCTCCAGTCGTCGTCCGACGCGCCATTCGCGCTGCCGGGGTGCTTAAAGGCCGCGTCCTCGAGGCGCACAAAGTCGCCCGAGTACATCGACGTGGGGAAGCGCCCTTCGAGGTAGCAGTTGGAGCACAGCGCAAAGTCTTTGGCGCGCGTGCTTTGGTAGCGCGACTGCGTGCAGTTTACGCCGCAGGTATCGCACGCGTACGCGGGCTTCTTGTCGTCATTCTCGAGCTCCTTTTGCGCCTCGGACGCAAGCGAGCTCGCCTCTGCATAGTCCACTGGCCGCGAGCCTTTGAGCGTCGACTGGAAGACGGAGCGGCGCAGCTCGAGCGTAATCTCGCCGTGGTCCGTCTCGGGCTTGACGCTCTCGGGCTGCGGCGCAGGCGCCTCGGGCGCCGTGCCGGGGTGCAACGGCGCGAGGCCGCGGGGCGTGTCGACCAGCACGCGGAAGTGGCCAGTGAACGGCGGGCCGAGCGATGCGGGCCGCGTCTCGGGGTCCACCTGGTAGTTGATCAGGCCCCACTGCTCGAGGAAGGCGTGCACGCGCATGATCGCACATACGTCACCCGCCAAGTTGCGGCGGCACGCGGTGAACGTGAGGTACTCGGAGGGGTTCAGGCGGTAGGTATTGATCATAAAGTCGCGGTAGTCTTTGTAGATCGTCGGCGTCTTGCTCCGGTTCTTGTTGTTGAAGAACTCGGGGAGCGAGCGGCGCTCGATCGCGTGGATATGGCCCATGTCGAACCACGTCGAGTATGACGGGACGATCACTTCCTGCGTCTGCTCAGAGAGGTACTTGCGCGCAGTCTGGGCGACCTCGTCCGCGTCCAGCGACGTGTGCTCGGTCGGAGGCGCGGGCACGTCGCCGGCCTGTGCATCAGATGTAGCCGCCTCGCGCACCGGGAGCGGCTCGGCGCTCGCCGGCGCCGCGGGCTCGGCCTCCTGCGGCAGGTTGCCGAGTGTGCCGCCGGACACGGGCTCGCTCTCGTACTTTTTGCCCGGGATCGGCTGTGCGCCAGAGAGGTCAATCGGCGTGGCATTCGCGGGCTTCGCGCCGACCAGCAGCTTGATGCGCTTGTTCGCCGCATCGTCGCTGATCGAATCGGGGAGGTTGTGTTTCTTGGAGCGCGCCGAGTCGTTCGAGTCGGGCGCGTCGTCCGCCTCCTCATCCGCCTCGTAGTCCTCCTCGTTCATGAGCTCATTGTAGAGGTCAGCATCGCGCAGCCAGCGTGCGCTAATCTCCCACGCCGACGTGCGCGGCGCCGGCGCAGGCTCCGGCTCGGAAAAGTCCTTGTCCGGGAGCCACGTATCGTACGAGTCGGGCCGGTACCACACGTGGATCAGCACTTTGCTATCGTGATGCGCCACGGTGCGGAAGTACTCCGACTCGGGCGGCTTTTCGTGCGAACTGGCGTCCGACATGGGCTCGTTCGAGACTTTAAGCACATGCGTCGCCTGCGTCGAGTCGTCGGTCCAGTCGCCTGGGTCAGCAGATAAACGTACATCCGATCCGCGCAGCAATTCCACGCAAGTGCGTGGCCTCGGCCTCGGTCACGTCGCTCGTTACGGCGATGCGCACCGCCGGGAGGACGTTGGACGCACGCAGCGTGCGGCGGACGCTCGCAATCATCTCCACGTAGAGCGTGCGCTTCTGTGCATCCTCCATGTCCCAGGAGCTCTCGTTCTTCTCGCCAAGGAAGGTAAATGCGGCCTCGAGCACGGCGTACAGCGGCGCTTTCGTGTCCAGTGCCGAAAAGTCCGTCAGCGACGGATGGGTCATCAGCAGCGAGGCAGGAATGCGCAGGGGGTGTTGTGCACTCTTATTTTCAGCACTGGGGTTCTCAGGGCGCGCAGCGCCGAAACCCAGCACCTTTTCTTGAAAGACGCCCAGATCGTAGACAAACTGGGCGAGCTGGCGGCCATCGAGCGGCGCCGAGCGCGTCGGAACCGTGAGCGAGCGGCTCTGCAGGTGCGACACGAGCGGGGCAGCAAGCGGATCGAGCCGCGCAAACACGGCAGCATCGCTTAGGAGCCCTTTATCAGGGAGTCCGTTGACGTTGAGACTCATCTCCTCGACAGCGATGATGGATCCGCGCGTCGAACGGCCCACAGGCGCGCGCGCGTTTCGGCCGAAAGCCACGTGGTTTCCGGGCCGACGCCGTTCTCTCCTCGCTACCAGGACAAGATGGCCGGCGCTCCGGGAGGCTGGTACAAGCCCATGTTTGGGTTCCACCCGCACAAGCCTGCATTCCACCACCGCTGGACCGCGAAACTGCTGGGTGCTACGATGTGGTTCTGGATCTTTTACCGTATGAAGGAGGACGGACCGGTTCTGCTAGTATGTACACCGCTGGAAAGCTCACACACAGGGATGGCGCCACCCTTGGGACCACCACGGTGACCACCATGAAGAGCACCACTAGATTGTATATTGGCATCAGTGCTGTGCTCTCGTTCGTGCATAGCATATAGTGCACAACGGATACCTCCGATGACACGGACAGAAGGACAGTGTGCGACAGAGACTGAGGAGCGTGGATACAGAGATGGCGACGACAAAGGAGCGTGAGTCGGTGTACATGGTCGGCAGGCTTGTTCGACGCGCGTTGATAGATAGCTATGGAAATGCATGGTATCGCATGGTCCGGGATTATTTTTATTTTCGGGCAGCGTTCGGTGCAACGGAATCGAGTCTTTTGCCCTACTCTCCCTAGCCAGCGGAGTGCATACCATCCTGCAGGTCATCCAGCATGGCTACACAACCCTCCCCACTCTCTTGCTTCTTGTTTTCTCACCCGATCATCGGCGCGCCGATGACAAATCCCCTGCCTGGCCCCTGCGCATGTCCCTTTCTCCTCTAGAACGGACCATGGCACAACGAGAAACCGACACATAGCTGCAAGGCGCGGCTATTACGTGCAGATGGGTGTGGCGTAGTTATGTATAACTAGCGGGCTCTCGCTGCCCCCTTGTGCGCAATGCCCTTCACCATCAGCGCACCGATGGCATCTCATCCGTCCCTACATCGTCGGAGCGAGCAGGGCGCCGGCGAGCCAAGCTCCCACCAGGCCTATGATATGAGCCGGCCCGAGACGCCGAGCGCTCCTGCGATGGAGCCGCTGGTGCGTGTCGCAACGCGACAGGCGCACGCGCGTGCCGAGCCTGGCGCGCTGCGTGCCACGCCGTCGATCAGTACGCTTTCGGTCGTGTCGCCCCCCCAATCGATCCTTGACCGCCTGAGCCTGCGCGACAAACCGGGAGCTGTCGACGATGCAGATGCAGTCTGTGGCTTCCTCAAACGTAGCACAGGGCCATGGTCGCTGGCATGGTGGTCCGATGCGATTCCGAAGCAGCGGACGCGCAACGAGCCCGGCCGCGGCTGGCGCCCGTTCAAGGCGGTGCTTGCGCACGACACGCTCTTCTTTTACAAGGTCCCGAGCGCGCTCGTGCCGGAAGTGCGCGCCACCTTTCAAGTGCGCTCGTCGATGTGGCCCAGCGGGCTGGAGGAGGACGAAGAGACGGCCCATGCGACGTCGTCTCCGTCGACGCCGCAGGCCAGTGCACTGCACTCGCCGTCGGTCCATATCGACTCGGTGCAGGTGGCGACGTGGGACAGCCCTGCCCAGCACCCTGAGCTGTGCCTCGTACGCGCTGGCGTGCAGCCCGCGAGCTGGACGGCGCGGATCGAGCGTGCGACCGGCGCGGCGCTGGCGCACGAGCTCGTGTTTGGCACACAGCGTGCCGTTACGGCCACCTCGTCCAACGACTCGCTGCGTGCGCAAGACAAGGACGAGCGCACGTTTCTGCACATTGTGTTTTACGCGCTCGGCACGTCGCCCGTCTCGTTTGACGTGTTTTTAAAGCACGTACGTCTGTCGCTCCTTCTCGCCGAGCGCCTCGGCTGCGTGCCATCCGACTTGGGGTGCACGCGCCGCATCGCTGCGTTCCTCGATCTGCTCTTGTGGAAGCGCCCTCAGATCCCGGCCGGGCACACCTCGCTCTTCTTCCACGAGGCCGACCAGCTGACCACGGCACTGTCAAAACACGAGCCCAATGCTTGTGCGTCGATCGCGCGCCAGATGCGCGTGTGGCACGACGCAAGCGCTGCAGGCGACCTGTGCGTCCCGACCAACTGGGTGCCGGACGCGCCGCCGCGTCGCGCCGTGCCGTGCCGGGCTTTGCAAGGCCTCTATGCGTGCTGGAGCATTCCCTTGCTGCTCTCGCGCGATCCGTTTGAGATCGCGCAGCAGATCCAAGTCTTTCACGCGGACCGCCTCGCGGCGTTTGTGCGTGTGCCGATTACGGCGTACCGCATGGCGAGCGCGGTGACCGAGTCGCTTCTTCGTTCCCTACGCTTTGATGCGTCGCGGCCGCACTGGCTTACGCACCTCGTCCTGCGCCAGCTGCTCGTCGACGAAGCGCCCGAGCGCCAGGGCGCTGCGGAACGCGCACCAGTGCTGCTGCACTGGGCCGCCGTCGCACGCGCCTCACGCCGTCTGCAGGACCATGCGGCGTGGGCGGCGATCTGCGCTGCGCTGTGCTCGCGCGCCGCGGCATGCATCGAGGCGCTGTGGCACGACGTTCCGCCCGGCGTCCGCTTTGAGCTCGCGGGATGGGCCACGGACCTCGCGGGCCTGGGGTGGGTGGAAGGCGTGCACACCTCGCTCAGCACGCAGTGGGCCGACGACCCTACCGTGGGCATCCCGTTCCTGGGCAATGCGGGCCTCGCGCAGGCTGCGGCGCCGCACCTCGGTGCCAAGGCACAGGCGGCGCGCATGGAAGTGCAGATCGCTGCGCAGGAGCCCGAGTTTAATCGTGTGCGTGCGCTGGCGCAGCGCATGACGACGGTCTATCCCCGTACGCAGCCGGTGGAATGCGTGGCGCCGATCGCCGAGTACCAGTGCCTCTTTCAGCGGCTTGCGCAGCACGAATACCCTTTGCACACGGGCGTGACCGACTACCTCGGCAGCGCGGTGCTGGCCGGCGGCCTCCCCGAGCGCGGGCGCATGAGCGACGTCGCCTGGGCGGACGGCGCTCAGCTACCCCTCTTTCCGACGCTCTTTCCGGCGGCGCTTCCCGGCGCTGCCGGGGTGGGCGCGTGGCCGGCTTTGCCGTTGTGGACGGGTCGCTACGATAGCCGTGGCGAGCATGTTCGTATCAGCGAGAGTCTGCAGCTCCGTGCGCTTCCGGACCGTGCGCCCGATTCGCTCGCGTCGCCTTTGGTCGTCGCGAAGCGCATGTCGCAGGACATGAGCAACGAAGCACTCGCCGGCCTCGCGCGCCTCGCGGATGCCTCGCACTTTGCTGTCGAAATTGCCGCGGCGAGTACGGCACGCATCGTCGATGTGCTGGCGCTTGGTGCCGCGCACCTCGTGGTGCGCTCGCCGCTGCCTGACCGCGAGCCGCCCGAGTTCCGTGTGCTGAGCATCGAGCTGGACCGCACCGCGTTCTGCGACGCGATCCTCCTTTCGCGCCCAAACATCCTCTCGAGCACGCAGCTGCTCGAGGCGCTGCGGCTGCGCTGGGACACGGCGGAAAGTGCGAGCCGCGAAATGCAGTGGCATGCGCGCAACCACGTCCCGAACCAGTACCCCACCTGGAACGACGCAGTCAATGCGCCGTTTGCGCGCGAGGCGACCGACTGGGCGATGGTCGCGACGATTCGTGGGAATATCCTCGCGACGCTCGAACGCTGGATGGCGCAGTGTCCCCACGACTTCCTCGCCGATCCGATCCTCTTTGAAGGGGTGTATGCGTTCCTATGTGACGCGCGCGCAGAGTGCGACGCGAGCCTTTCCGACATTCCCGAGCTCCTCGAGACACTCGAGCGTCTGCGCACAGAGTACCCCAAGCTGGCGGTGACGACCATGGCCGCGTATTCGTACGCGCCCCGAGTGCCGCACGAGGCAGGCGTCGAGTGGACGTCGAGTGCAGAGCTGTACATCTTCCTCGAGTCGGTCCTTGCGCCGGTGTATGCGGCACTTGGGGATGCGGATCTCGGGCGTGCAGCACTCTCTCTTTCCCACGTTCCCCCGGCGGGATGGTGCGCGGCGGCCCAGGCGCTCGCGAGCCAAGGCACGCCGCGGACGTTTGCGACCCTGGTGCGCCTGCTGCCTGCGCCGAGCGCACAAGAAGACACGGGCCTTTTGGACACGCTTCCCCTTTGCGTGCGTGAGCTTTGCGAGATGCACGAGACGGTCCGTGCGTGGCTCGAGGCGCAGGTCGCGACGTCGCACGACCGTGCGCGCCGCCTCGCGATCCTCCTAGAAACAGCGGGCATGGCGCGTGCGCACATGGCGAAAGACGTCGGCGGCCTTCCCGACGCGCCGCTGCCGCTGTCCATGATCGAGTCGGTGATTGCCGATGTGCTCGTCGCTCCTGCGATTACGGCCCAGCACGCGGTCTGGGAGGCGGTGTCTGAGCGCATTCCGGCGCTCGCCATGGCCATCCAGCCGAGCCCGGTGTCCCAGGCGCGGTGCACGCCGGACATTTATTGGATGCTTGCGTGGCTTGCATCGATGAGCATGCGGCAGCCGGTGCACGCCAGCGGCGATCTCGTGTCGCTTGCGTATCCCATGATGGTGCGCGACATGGCGCGTGTGATGCTGCGGCAGCGTGCCGAGGCAGTGTACGCGCAACAGCACCTCGCCCGGGCCTATGCCCGCCTCGGCGCGATGCGCGACGTACGCCGCCCAGCGGTGCCGCCTTTCAGCAGCGCCCCGCCGCCCGCGCTCCTCGTTCCGCTGCTGCAGGCATACGAAGCCAAGGTCGTCGCGCTCGCCGCGATCGAGCCGCCCGCCGTGGACACGCACGCGCCACCGCCGCCGCTCGAGCTGCCGCGTGCGCAGCTCGACTCGCCGCTGCCGGCGCTGCCGGCGCCGTCGCGTACCGACGCGCTGCTTGCTGCAGTGCCGACTGCGCGCGTCTCCAGCGTCTTTTCGTGCAAAGGCGCGCTGATTCGGGTGTGGCCGTACGAGCGGCACCCGTACGTGTTCGAGATGGTGCTCCCAAACGGCACGCGGTGTGCGCTCAAAGTGCCCGACTATGCTTCGTTCTGCCACTGGCTCGCGCGCCTGCAATGTGCGCCGCACGTCCGCCTCGACGGTGAGTTTGACGCGGGCGAGTACGCTGCGCAGGTGTCCGAGCACCAGGGGCGTGCCAACGTTGCGGCGCTCTTCCAAGTCTCGCTGCGCGAGCTGTACCAGCGCTACCACAGCGCGCTTCCTCCCGCGATCGAGTGCCTGCTCCAAGAGATCGAAGCGCGCGGCGTGCACGAGCAAGGGATCTACCGTATCTCTGGCTCGAAGCAGGCGGTGAGTGCGCTGCAAAAAGCGCTGCGTACGCAGCCGATGCACACACTTGCGCTGCGGCGTGTCGACGTGCATGTTATTGCGAGTACGATCAAGCTATGGCTGCGCGAGCTCCCGGAGCCCGTTGTTCCCTATGCGTTCTACCACCAGCTGGTCGACACGGAAGAAATCAGCGACCAAGCGCGCCGTGTGCGTTCCATGAGCCGCTTGGTGCGGACGCTCCCCAAGAGCCACTACTATGCGCTCGAGCGCTTTGCGGCGCACCTGTCGCTCGTCGCGCGCAACTCGAAAGTGAACCTGATGGCGCCCCACAATATCGGGCTTGTCTTTGGCTCAACACTCCTCTCCCCCCCACCGGCGGCCGGCAGCGTGGCCGAAGGCTTCCACCGCCTCGGCCAGGCCGCACACGTGGTCAAAATTCTCGTCGTGATGCACCGCCATATCTTCCCAGAGCCAGCGCACGGCCATGGCTTGGCGGCACGTGATACATAAGTAGCGTAGAGTTGGTGTATGCGCCAGTATTGACTGGATGCCTCCACAATAAAGGGTTCGACGGAGCGCCGTGGCTGTAGATGTTCGATGGAGTTGGTTTGTGCGGCTGTCGAGCTACGACGGCGAATGCAGCAGTAGATGATCAATGGGGCAGGTGCAAGAACAATGTATATAACATGGGCGGAAGGTGCTCCCGCCAGACCCCATCCCCCATCCCGTGCTGAGCGCCGAAGCTCTAGAGCGATCCCCTTCCTTTGTCTACGCGGCCTGGAGTTGCTAGACTTTTCTGTTCCCTACGTACGCTGGACGTACAAGTTACAGGCTTCTTCTCTCTACCCCTTTATCCGCCGGACGGATACATTTCCTATTCATAATGCAGATCCTTTCCCCTGGCATTGATTTCTCCAAGGTGGCCTCCTCGCTCTCTTTGGTGGCCGCCAACTACAAGCCCGTCCCCGTGGTGCAAAAGTCGTCTTCGGGCTCCTCCAGCAGTGGTGCGCGTGTGGCGCAGGTGCAGAACGGTAACTCGGAGCAGGATTCGTCGTGGGGCCTGCCCTCCATCCTGCACCTGCCCCAGACGTCGTCGTCGACGAACACGAGTGGCCGCCAGCTGGCTAGCAACAACAATCAGAGTGGCAAGTCGGTCGGCAACAGCGGCTGCACCATCGTCGACGAGTACACTCCGAAGGGCAGCCTCAACGTTCAGTTCCCCAGTTTCAACAAGACGCGCGCCAACATGATGCGCTACCGTGAGCAGATCGGTGTCAACACCGGTTCGTGGTTTGTGCTTGAGAACTGGATGGCGGGCTCGCTCTTCAAGTGCGCTGCCGGCAGCAAGTCTGCTGAGCTCGACGTGCTGAACGGCTACGGTACGTCGTCGAATGGTATCAAGTCGGCGCGTGCCTTGCTGGAGAAGCACTGGGACACTTTTATCACGGAGGAGGACTTTAAGACGATGAAGTCGGTGGGTATTAACACCGTCCGTGTCCCCATTGGTTACTGGAACGCTGGTGGAAACCACACCAAAGACTCGCCCTTCAACGACTACACCGAGGTGTACACCAACACGTGGAAGTATCTGAAGCGTGCGATCTACTGGGCCGACAAGTACGACATCGGTGTGCTGGTCGATCTCCACGGAGCGTACGGTTCGCAGAACTCGCAGGCTCACTCTGGTGTCTCGACCGGTGGCGTGCAGTTCTACAACAAGAAGAACGAGAACCTGACCAAGAACTTCCTCCTGTTCCTTACCAGGGAGTTTGCCAACGTCACCAACGTGGTCGGCATCGAGCTGCTGAACGAGCCGCAGAACAACGACAGGCTCTGGCCGTGGTACGGAAAGACGATGGACGCCATGCGCAAGGTTAACTCGTACGCCGAGGATCTTCCGCTGTACTTCCATGACGCCTTCTCGCCCAGCCAGGGTGCCAAGTTTGTCAACGGCCGTTCGGACTTTGTGGTGCAGGACACGCACAGCTACTTTGTGTTTACCAAGCAGGACCAGTCGACGAACGTGAACAAGCACACCTCGCAGATCAAGGGCCCGATCCTGAACGCGATGCAGAGCACCTCGAAGACGGCTCGTGGCAACATTGTGGTCGGCGAGTGGTCTTGTGCACTGAACCCCAACTCGTTGAACGGTGTCAACAACAAGCACTCTAGCAATGCGCAGTACTGCCAGGCTCAGACGGACACCTACCGTAACGCTACGGCTGGTGCTCTCTTCTGGAGCTGGACCATGGAGAACTGCAAGGAGAACGCCGGTTGGTGTTTCAAGGCGGCACTCCCTGGTTACATGGACGGTGCCTACAACGCATGGGGCTTCTCGGACAAGGTCTCGAACAAGACGATCGAGACGGTTTCTAGCACCATCAGCTCGACTTCGCTCCCGAGCTCCTACCGCTCGGCCAAGTCTCAGGTTAGTGCTTCGACGAAGAACTCGGCCAAGGTGTGCTCCAACTCGTCGTCGAACTCGAACTCGAGTGCGAGCGCCACTAGCAACGCTACGTCGGGTGCCCGCAACGCACAGGTCGTCAACAGCCACTCGGTGAGCAGCAAGCACGGTAAGTCGAGCAAGAGCAAGGCGTCGGGTAAGGGCCACCACCACCACCATTCGAGCAGCACGAGCAGCCACGCTTCGCACCACCCGAGTCACCACTCGAGTTCGTCGAGCAAGAGCCACTCGCGCCGCGCGTCCAAGATTCTGGGCGGTGGCCCTGCTGCCCGCGCCGCCCATTTGGTGAGCCGCGCGGCCGCATCGGAGACGAACGCTGGAAATCTCGGGTACGCAGACGGGTTCTTGACTGCCCAATCGTTTGCAAATCAACTGACGCTTTCCCGCGTTGGATTTGTCGAGCAGTACTTGTCAGACACAGTGAGCTACTACAAGAAGGCTAAGGTCGTGACGTCTCAGACGACGAGCACGTACAAGAAGCAGTTCAACAAGGGGCTTCACAAGCTCGAGCAGGACGTCGTGAAAAAGGTGCAGGACTTGGTCAACAACTAATCTCCTGTACGACCCTGCTCTGCGCTCCCTTGTTGCCTGGACCTTGAACTTGTTGTACCAGCTGTGGATACCCGGCGCTTAGCTTAATTTGGATCGATCGTAGATTCTGGACTGCATAACCTTACCCCCCCCTATTATAGACATTTGAAATTTGGGATCACTCGCAATATTACCGACTTGCATCCCGCCTCTTGTACTTGCGCTCCGTAGCCGAAGCCACTTGTGGATCTAACGTCGTTTGCATACCCACAAAGAGGCGCCGCGACGCATCCGTCGCGCCGACCGCGCCTTGGAGCATGGCGACCGGTACCGCACGGACCACCGAGCGCCCGTCCGACGCCGTATCGCGCCGCGGCACGGCAAGGATCGTGCGCGAGGCCGACTGCATACCATGGTGAAGACCACGCCATGCCTGTCGCGCGGCGTCGGGCATGTTCCGCGGCGCATCGGCATTCACACTCACCCGGTCCGGAACAAAGACTTGGCTCGCCTCGAGCGTCTCGCCTTCGAGCGGCACAGCAACATCGCCGCCGAGCATGTGCTCTGCTCGCTCGAGAAGGACTTGCGTTCCTGCAGAAATTTGGGCTCCAATACGCAGTGTCTCGAGCGCGGCGGCCTGGACAAGGCCAGAGGCTCCGCGATGTAAACCACGAACAAGGTTACCGTCCGATTGGTACTGTTCCACGGGCAAAAGCACTAAATCCACGAGGCCAGCACCGAGGTTCACGACGGTGCGTACAGGCGCGATGCCGGCAACAACGTCGGCAATTTGATTGGCACGTACGTCCGGCGCCCAGATGCGGTCCAAGACGCGGAAGAGGTGCGCCCAGCCGTGGAGCCCATGCACAGTTGCGCGGCGGAGGACCATGACCGACGCGTCAAAGTGGAAGAGATTGATCAGCTCGGAACTTGAGCCCTGTTGTAAGCCATTGTAGTCAATTCGTTTTGGTTTGTAGTCGAGTTTCAAATGCACAGGGAAGATTTCGGCATAGCGGATAAACGGCGTGCCGGACGCTGATGCATTGTTGCCCTGGGTGAGGCGCTCGCCAAAGGATTCCAAAAAGTCCTTAACGTCCTGGTCGATATACAAGCGCAAAGGCGCGACGCGGGCCTTGACACGCACTTCCGGATGCTCGGAAGCAGCCATGGAATGGAGGAGAATGCGTGCCAAGGGGCCGGCATGAGCATGTGGATCCCGTAGCGACGTGTCGCGCTCAAGAAAGGTATGCCATGTTGATGTGGGGCACTCGTCGAGAATTTTGAGTTCGTGTACAACGATTTCCGTGCGTGTGAGGAGGGACTGGTTCATGTACAGGTCGTGTACGCCTTGTACGCGTGCGTGGATCTCCACGAATGGGCGCCGCGCAGGTTTGGGCGTGCGTGAGAAATTGAGCATTGGGAAGGGCGTGGAAGAAGGGGCAGGGGACAGGGCAGGGGAAGAGTGCAGCGAAGGCTCTGGGAGCAAATCCAGTGTGCACTGGAAGTCGCGCAGTGACATGTGCCAGGCTCCTCGCTCATATCGAGATACAGGACGGGTTGTTTCGTAGTAGGCCCGCTTCGGGGCGATTGTTGCCCCATTGAGCAAGTGGATTTCGACGTCGTCTTCCTCTAGCAGAGCACTGCTGATGTTTTGTGGAAATGTATCGTGTCCAGGCCGTGGAGACATGCGATAGGCCGGTGCGGCGTGCGGGGCAGGCAGCTCATCAAGGGATGTAGCAACCGGCTCGCAAAAAGCATCCTGCTCGACATCGGCGAGCTCGGACGAATAATCCTGCACCGGGTCCGTGTCCAAAGACGTCGTCTGTGGCGTTTCCTGCACTCCAGGTGTTGTCTCCTTTTTTGGAACGTACTCCTCGAAAATATGTTGGACGTCGAGGAGCATTTCTGCGCTCGCAGCAAGTCCGAGCCGTGCATGCAGCACATCCACCGTTGAGGCGTCTCCTACACTTGCATTGATATGGACGTCGCGGATATGTCCTAGCGGTACAGCCTCGTCGCCGTGTAGGACCAGCGCCGCCTCGCCAAACTGGACCGAAGCCGACGTGAAACCGTCCTGCTGCATCTGCACAGACACGACGTCGAGCGTGCACCCACACGCCTTGGTATCGTCAGCACCTACGAGCTGGATCGAGCGAAGGACGCAGCTGACGCGTGTGCGTTCGCGAGACGGTGTGCTGCTCAATGGCGAGAGCAGGATCTGGAGCTCGGCTGCCCAGTCTAGGACATTGCGAGGCACCAGCAGGCGGCAGTCGTTCACGACGACGCATGCTTCGCGCAAATTAGCCCCAGGCGACGGTTCAACGAGGTCAATGGCTAACATGGGATGCTCAGCTCCCATTGCCTCGACCCACGTATGCTCTCCGTCAATCTGGAGCGAGCCGACCTCGGCGTGGAGGCTTGGGAGAGTACGCGCCTGCAGCGCACTGGCTCGCACCTTGAGTGTCTTTTTGTCCATTAGGAGCTCGGCGTCGACCGAGTCGACCGCGATGTCCAGCGGCAGCGCCGGCTCCGACGACTCGGGAATCTGGATGCTTGCTGCGCTGCTGAGCGTCTCGATACACTTGTGATCCGCAGCAAGGCATATACGCCCAAGAGCCAGACGCGCTTGGTCTTTGACGTGAACTGTGGCTCCGGTCGTATGCACGATGCGGCGCAAGGCAGCATCGGCGAGGCTCACGTCACCCAGTGCCACATGCAAGCCGCGAGCGTCCGAGCGCACCTGGACACGGCGTGCGTCGAGAAGCAGGTCGTACGGCGCGAGTGGTACCGTGACACGTACGGCACTGCACGATGCACGGACCTGTACGTCCTCGTCGCAGTCGCTGCAGATCGAGTCGCTGAGCGGCCGGCTGGACTCGATAGCGTTCCAGATCGGAAGGAGGCGGTAGAGCGGCTTGGGGTCGGCATGGAGAAGGATGCTTCCCAGCTCAATTGTGCGCGTGTCCGGCGCAAGGTGCGCGCGAACTGCGTGGCTATTCGTCGGCGCCCATGTCGGGAGGCGGCCGAGCGGCCATTCGTGGGCAGGTTCCTCTGCCCCGTCTTGCGGCCCGTCGAGAGATGCTAGGACGACGTGCTTGGTCGCGTCAACATGTGCGATCGTGGCCGTCCTGACAAGGCATTCGCGCACGGCACCGGTTCGAATAGTAATGTCGTGTACGTCGACGCGTACGTGAGCCTGGCGGATCGCCTTGTCCGTCTCGAGTGCATGTTGGAACGCCGTGCATTCCTCTTCATAGGCAAGGTAGCCATGAATGGACTCAACTGCGACATTGCACGACAGCCCGCTGTCGCCCTCGCCTGGCGCGAGTGTCTGCGCAAAAGCAGCAAGGTAGACAACGTCGGATGGTGCCACGGCGATCCGCACCGGCGGAACGTGCACTGTATTCGTGTCGAGAGCGACGCGTGTCTCTTTTGTGGTCGTTGCGATTTCGTGCGAAGTTTTCCCCCGCACAAGCACCTTGATTGGGGCAAGGTCGAGCGTGTGTGCCTCTGCCCCGAGCTCGACGCGTGGCACAATAAGCACGAGCGCACGGCCGTCGTGCTGCAGCTCGATCTCGAGCTCGTCGATGCAGACATGCAGCCGCTGCATGAGTGCGCCCCCCATTGCACCCAGCAGAGCCGCGAGCGGCGTCTGCGCGTCGCTGTCTACGTATGCCCCGGTGATGTGTGGCTCGTGCGCTGCATCGCTCGACGCGTCGCGCTGCGCACGGACGCCGATATGCTCGAGCGTCTTTTCGAGTGCATCACGCTCCGCCTCTGGGAGCGTCTGCGCCATTTCCACGTACGATGCGCCGAGCGATTCGCGCGCGATGCTCGCGCGTGCGAACGACGAGACGAGCATGGCCTCATCGAGGCCTTCCGGCATACGAAACACCGCGTGGACGCCGCGGATATTTACGTCGATCCTCCCGCTGTACACATTGGACCATGGCATCTTGATCTCCATCTCATTTGCACGCCCCGACTCCATCGCTGGCACTGATAAGGGCATGAGCGCGTTGACTGCGTCCGTGTCTACCTCGAGGCCGTGCAGGTGCATACCGTCCGCCCCCCTTTCCTCACGCGAACGCACGAACCGCCCCAGCGTCGTGCGCACCAGAAACCCTACCAGCGCATCCTGCACGGAGCCGGAGAGGCCATCGAGCGAGAAGCGCGGCACATGCCAATCAGCGAGCCATCCCCGCACGCCACGCAGCATCGTGGCGCATCGAGTGGAGGCCCATGCACGCGATACGCACCTCCATCTTCCGTATGCGGCGCAGCGAGCGGCACGAAGCCGATATTGCGGCGCTCGCCGCAGACGTGCGCGAGAGTGCGGACCGCGCGCGTCCCCATTCGAGCGAAAGCAGTGTCCTGGACTCTCCGTCTGTCGCTGCGCGGCAGTGGCGCGCGCACCGCAGCACGAGCGAGGCGACGCCGGGGCGATCCCCGATCGAGACGCGTCGGCCGGTGCAGACGCCGTTGCGTGCGCACCTGTCCCCTTCTGCGCGAATGCCGTGGTCACAGGGCAGTGCACGCGTTGCATCACCACGGAGCGGTAGTGCGACGCGTATGCACTCCCTGCGGTCGGCCGCCCAGACACCCGCAGACCTCGGCGAAGAATACGTGCACAGCGCGACGCGGCGCATGCAAACGCTCGCGCTCGAGCGTGCAGCCACACCACAAAGCACGCGGCGTGTCACTGCGCCTGCGAGCATGTCGCCGCGACGTCCCGAGCCGGAAGCGCTCCCACCCACGCCGCAAACTGCGAATCTGCACCTGGCGCTGGAGCAGTGGAACCGCGTCGCGCCCACGAGCGCGTTTTCGCCCGAGGTCTGCGACAAGCTGGCTGCGGCCGTAGACCTTGCCGAGACGGTGAACCTGGGCCTGAGGCGCACCATCCAAAACTCGCTCGAAGTGCGCATGTCGCTCGCGCTGCAGCCCTCGCACGAGCCGGAGGAAACCATGGTCGACACGCTCGATGTGAATCTATCCGAGCTACTCAAGTACAGCAACGACCATGTGCGCAGCTTGACGGATACCCTGATCCTCCTTACGCGGGAAGAACGTGAGCGCACCCGCGCGCACGCACGCACCCAGCCGACGTCCCCCCCTATCCCCCCGCTGCAGCTCTCGCCGCTGTGGGCCGCACGCGCAGGACGCAGTGCCGTACCGGGGGGCCGCCGGCCCGATCCCGACCGTAGCATCGACCGGTCTCTGTAGAAATGGTCCTTTCTCCACACAATGACCGCTGCGGACCTGAGCGGTGCGGCGCTCGGCGGGCCCATCCGTATTGATGGCCGCTACTTTGTGGACGCGCATGGGCGTGTGCTACTCCTGCGCGGCGTGAATGTCGCTGGCGTGAGCAAGATGTACGTCCCCCGACTGACCCAGCCCAAGCGCGCCGTCGCTCCAAGACGCCTACAAAAATTCGCAAACGATCTCGTTTGTCGACCGTCCCTTTCCGCTGGACGAGGCGCACGAGCACTGCGCGCGCCTGCGGCAGTGGGGCATGACGCTCGTGCGTCTCCTGGTGACGTGGGAGGCACTGTCGCATGACGGCCCGTGCCCTGCGCATCCGATCGACGGGGCGTACGTCGTCTACCTGCAGAAGCTGCTTGCAGTAATGGAGGCGTACGGCCTCAAGGTGATTGTTTGTGCGCACCAGGACGTATGGAGCCGCCTGTGTGGCGGGAGCGGTGCGCCGGGGTGGACGTTTACCGCCGCCGGCCTCGACGTCGCGCGGCTGCACGCGACCGGCGCGGCGCTCGTGCCGGAAGCCGACGGCGAGCCGCTTTCGAGCGCTGCGCCCCCCGGCAAGGCGGAGCCGACCGGACCCTTTAACTGGCCGTCGGGATACCAAAAGATGGCGCCCGCGACGATGGCGACGCTCTTTTGGGGCGGCCGTATTTTTGCGCCGAATCTGTGCCTTGAGACGGACCACACTGGCGCTGCGCGTCCCCAAAACATCCAGGACTTTTTGCAGGCGTCGTACATTGCCGCGTACGCGCAGCTCGTCGAGGCGCTCGTGCTGTGTCCGTCATTTGCCGGCTTTGATCTGATGAACGAGCCCCACCGCGGCTACATCGACCTCTACTCGTTTCACCACTGGTGCTACGAGACGGATCTGCACATTGGTCACTATCCCTCCGCCCTCCAAGGCTTTGCGCTGAGCGACGGACACGTACAGGACATTCCGTTCTACGTCAAGTCGTGGCCGTTTCCGTCGCGCATGTCGCACAAGACGCGTGTCGATCCGAAGAAGAGCGTGTGGATCGCCCCGCGCGAGTTTCCGAACACGCGCAAATCCTCCGGATGCATCTGGCGCGAGCACGGCGTGTGGGAGTGGGACGCGCAAAAGAACAAGCCGATCGTCTTGCAGGCGGACTACTTTTCAGTGGATCCGCGGCCCGGCCAAGGGCGCCGCAAGATCGAGTTCTACCAGGACCTGTATGCGCCGTTCTTGCATGCGTTCAGCGAACGGTACGTCGCGCGACTAACTCAGCTTGCACCACGCTGCGCCGGAAGCACTGCTGCTCGTCGAGCCCATTCCAAACGAGTTTATGCCGCGGTGGACGTCGGACGACGGCGCACGCCCTGCGCCGCTGACCGCCGCGACGGTCATCACGGCGCCGCGCCCGGCAAACCTGGTGTATGGACCGCACTTTTACGACCTAAACGTGCTCTTCTTCAAGGCGTACAACGGCATGAGCGTGAATGTCCAAGGCCTGAGCCGCGGCATGTTTATTCTGTTTGCAGTGTACTTTGGCGCACGCGGCCTTGCACGCAACTACTACAAGCAGCTTGCGCAGCTGTGTAGCAGGGGCTACGCGTCGCTCGGCGAGGTGCCGATCCTGGTCGGCGAGGTTGGCATCCCCTACGATGTGAACGATACACTGCGCACGCGTCCGGGCGACTATCGTGTGCAGACGACGCTCCTTACCGCGCTCGTGTCTGGCCTCGAGCGCAACCTTATTTCATTCACGCTGTGGAACTACAACCCCGCGAACAAAGTCGCGCTCGGCGATGGGTGGAACCAGGAAGACTTTTCCATCGTCAACTTTGAACACGCCGCAGCGGACCGCGACAATGCGCGGCGCGACGAGATGCTGTACCGCGGCGGACGTGCACTCGGTGCGATTCTGCGGCCGTACGCTTGCAAGGTCGCAGGCATTCCGCTGTCGACCAAGTGGGACGCGCGCAAAAAGTCGCTGCATTTTCGCTGGAAGAATGGCCCCCGGTCCATCCACGCCGCGACCGAGATCTACGTTCCCGACTTTCATTTCCGGGGCGTGGCGGTGCACGTTGCGCTCAGCGACGGAACGTACCGCTACGTGCCTGAGGAGCAAACGCTCTATGTCGAGCACAGCGTGCACAAGCCCGGCGCAGTGCACAGCGTCGTGCTCTCGGTGAGTGCGCAAGAAAAAAAGGGTATCCTATGGGCCGTGCTACTGGCCGTGCTCGTGGCGCTCGTGGCGTACTGCCTCCGTAGATAACTTATGGCAGCCAAGGTGAGCGTATCTTGGCCTGGATGGAGCGCATTCGGTAAGCGTAGTATTGTACAGTCTCGAGGCAAGTCGTGCAGACTGTCAGGGATAGCAGCTGCTAAAACGACAGATCCTTGCCAACATCCCACTGGCGCACAGGAGCAGCAGGCTGCGGCCCAATTTCGGGCGACGGCGAGCGCGTGCGGTAGAGTGTAGGCCGTGCGTGGCGGTCCGACCGTAGACGCTCGTACCGATTGCCGCTGGGGCGCTCGTGGCGGTCGCGGTCGTATCGCTCGGGACGATCGCGGCGCTCGCGATCGCCACTCTGCTCGCGCCCCTCGCGCTCAGGCCGCACATCCCAACGCGAGCCCGCTCGCGCCTCGGCACGGTCCATGCGCAGTCCCCGGGACCCGTGGTTGGGAAGCAGCTCGCGCTCCCTCGGCCGCTGCGCCTGTGCGACCTCTGCCTCGTGTGCCTCTTGCCGCTGGTTGTGCGAGTCGACGCTGCGTATCATCGACGCCAGAAACCGCTTGTTGGTGCGTGCAGGCGCCTTGGAACTGGGTCAGTGACGCGACGTACGTCGTACAAGTCCCCGAATTGCGGCGCTCATAAGCGAGCTCCTTCGCCCGCGCCTCGGACAGAATCATCTCGGCAATGTACTCGTCCAGATCCTCGTCCGCGACATTCACGGGGATCGCGAGGCGCCCTCCTTCGCGCCGCGCACCCGACCCCGACGCTTGGCGCATGCTAACCTTGCCAGTTCGGCCGAGCGAAAGAACGACGTCGTCGCCGCCATGCCAGGCGCTGAGGAATCCGGCGCGTCTGAGCTGGGGCGCCTGAGCGCGCTCCTGCCTCTGAGCTATCCCGTGCCGTCGCCTGCGACGCACGAGGACCTCGTGCCGCTGGACGATCTTGTGTTGGAGCAGGAGCTCCTGCGCAACACGGACAATTTCCGGTCGTGGATGTCGTACATTGCGCATGTCGAGGACAGCAACTACCGCAAGCGTCCTCTGCCGGATGCGGGCATGTCGTCGGAAGCCGTGGGCCTCTTGGGCCTGCTCTCTGATGCGTCGCAGCGCCTCGCGTTCCAGCGCATCGTGAGCGTGTACGAGCGTGCCTTGGCCCAGTTTCCGCGTTCTTACCACCTGTGGCACAAGTACCTCGATGCGCGCGCGCGTTTCGTGCTGGGCGAGCTGCAGGGCGGTGCTGCAGCCGCACGCAAGCGCATGCTCCAGGCAAACAGCGTCGCGGTCGACGCAGGTCCGACGCTGCTCGACACGCGCAAGGCCGAAGAGCAGGCCAACATCTACGAAGGCGGCCTCGACGGCGTGCTGGGCTGGAAGGAATGGCACTCGCTCGCGGCCGCATATGAGCGTGCGCTCATGTGGCTGCCGACGATGCCGCGTCTGTGGCTCGACTACCTGAATCTGTTTGTGCACCCCAAGTGTTCCCCGGCCTTGTCGCGTACGCATGCGCGCCGCACATTTGATCGTGCGCTGCGCACGCTCCCCGGATCGCTGCACCTGCGCGTGTGGAAGATCTACCTGCGCTGGGCCGAGACGTGCGGCGGGCACGTCGCGCAAAAGGTCTGGCGCCGGTACCTGCGCGTGGACCCCAGTCTCTCGGAGCGGTATGTCCGCCTGCTGGTCGACCACCGCGGCGCGCCGTGCTATGCGGATGGCGCGCAGTCGAGTATCGCACCGGAAGAGGAGGACGAGGACGAGGACGAGCTGAGTGTCACGGCGCAGAAACGCATCCTCGAGGCGTCCAAGATCCTCTTGCAGCTTGCGCGCAAAGCGCTCGCCGGCACCTATATCAGTCCTGACGGCAAGAGCCCGTTCCAGCTGCTGATCGAGTGGCTGGAGCTCACCGAGCGCTTCCCGGAGGAGATTGGGCTGAGCCGCGAGGAGGAGGAGGCGTGTGCCCCCCTGGAAAAGAACGCCGACGGCTCCGTCATTGAGCCTGCGAGCGAGACCGAAGCCGCGGACCCGTCCAAGCTGCCGGTGCACCGCATCGTCGAGGTCGACGGTCTTGCGCGCTTCCCCGACCAGGCCGGGCGTCTGTGGACGGGCCTGGCGACGTACTATATCAAGCGTGGCGACCTGGTCGCCGCCCGCGATACCTTTGAGCAAGGCATGAAGCAGGTCGTGACGGTGCGCGACTTTACGCAGATCTTTGACGCGTACGCCGAGACGAGCGAGAATGTGATCAGCTTCATGATGGAAGAGCTCGCGGAGGACGACGAGGACGCGGCGCCGGTCGAGGAGCGCGAGGCCGAGGTTGACCAGCGTATGCAAGAGTTTGAGGAGCTGATGGAGCGCCGGCCCTTCCTTGTGAACGACGTGCTTCTTCGCCGCAACCCCGACGACGTGCAAGAGTGGGAGAAGCGCGTCGCGTTGTGGGGCGATCAGGACAAGAAGGTGATCGAGACGTACAAGCAGGCGATCGAGACGATTAATCCCCGCAAGGCGACGCCGAACCTGCACCAGCTCTATCTGCACTTTGCGCGCTTCTATGAGGACGGCGGCTCGATGGCACGCACGGATCCCAGCAAGGCACTGCGTGATCTTCCGTCTGCGCGCCAAATCTTGGAGCGTGCGATCAAGGTGCCGTACCGCCGCGTGGACGACCTCGCCGAGGTTTGGTGTGCGTGGGCCGAGATGGAGGTGCGCAACGGGAACTATGACGAGGCGCTGCGTGTCTTGTCGCGTGCGACGGCGGGCCCCAGCGGCCAGAACAAGATCCAGGCCGTGTCGTACTATGACGACACGCTCCCCCCCCAGAGCCGCCTCTTTAAAAGCCTCAAGCTCTGGGGCCTCTATACGGATCTGCAAGAGTCGCTCGGGTCGATCGAGAGCGCCAAGCAGGCGTTCGACCGGATCATGGAGCTGAAGATTGCGAATGCACAGACGATCATCAACTACGCCACGTTCCTCGAGGATCAGCACTACTTTGAAGAGTCGTTCAAGGTGTACGAGCGTGGCGTCGAGGTTTTTACGTATCCCGTCGCGTTCGAGCTGTGGAACGTGTACTTGAGCAAGTTTGCCAAGCGATACGTACGTACTTTTACTGACGCAGGGTGGCTCGCGCCTCGAACGTACGCGCGACCTGTTTGAGCAGGCGCTCGAAAAGTGCCCCCCCAAGTTTGCCAAACTGCTCTACCTGCAGTACGGCCAGTTTGAGGAGGAGCACGGCCTGGTGCGCAAGGCGATGAGCATCTACGAGCGTGCGACCAAGGCTGTTGCCGTCAACGACCGCTACGAGATGTACATTTTCTACGCCGCCAAGGCCTCTGCGAACTACGGCCTGGCGGCCACGCGCCCCATCTACGAGGCGGGCATCGAGGCGCTGCCCGACCGCCAGACGGCGCTGCTGTGCCAGCGCTTTGCCGCGATGGAGCGCAAGCTCGGCGAAAACGAGCGTGCGCGTGCGATCTACGCACACGCGAGCCAGTTCTGCAACCCCAAGACGCAGCCAGAGTTTTGGAAGACGTGGAACACGTTCGAGATCGAGGCGGGCACCGAAGATACCTTCCGCGAAATGCGTACGTACTACCCCTTACTGACCCAGTGCGTATCAAGCGCAGCGTCCAGGCGCAGTACAACACCGAGCTCGCCACGGTCCTCTCCTCGGTCGAGACCGGCGAGGCGCCCGCCGCGGCCGAAGGCGCCGACCCCATGGCGATGGTCGAGGCGCAGGCCAAGGGCGATGCGCCCGCGTTCGTCTCGGCAAGCGCCTTGTCGCGGCCGGCGCAGGACGCGGCCAATGCCGAGCAGGTCGGTGGCGAGGACGACGATCTGTTGTAGCTACAGTCTGTGGTAGAAAAGCAGGTAGGCCGGACTGGTCGTCCCTTCGTTGCAAAGGTCGGCACGCAGCACGTCTTCGGCGGGTATAGGGCGTGCGTAGGTGTCGTCGATGTGCATCCATCCTGAGCCGTCCTGGCGCAGGACCGAAGCGGTGTAGTGCCCGCCGGTCGCGAGGCGGCCGTGGTGGTAGACCACGCCAAACAATTTATATTGCGGCGCGGGGTCCGCGCGGCGCAGCGGCGCAGAGAGCACCGCGGGATCGATGGCGAGCGTGTGCCCGTACGTGATCGTCTTGCAGCTTTTTTGCACGCCGCCCACCTCGTCAAAGACGAAGCGCTTCAGGTGGAGGACGAGGACCGGGGGCAGCATTTCGATCAGCACTTGCTTGGTGGCGTCTACAAATGCGCCGCGGCCCGGCGACCAGACGCCCGAGATTTCTTCCGGGACGGTAATGTGGCGCAGTGCGTCTTCGATCGTGCGCACCGAGTCGGGCTGGATATCCAGCGGAAGCGAGCGGTATGGTTCGAGCACGATGCTCGTTTTGGAGCCGGGAATGGTGAGCACGTTGCGCAGCTTTCCGTCAAACATGCGCGACACGGGCGACTGCCCCTCGCGCGTGGTTGCGGTGCGCGTGAGGGATGTCTTGCCCTTTTGGCCGACCTCGAGCCACTGGTCCTGCTCGGGGCTTTCGGGGCGCGTAATTTCGCGCTGCTCGACGTGGTCATCGGTGTGCGTATCGAGCTGCGGCATGCTGGCCATGCGGCGGTGCGCACTGCGGTCTGCGCTGCGGCGCGCCTCAGCGCGCTGCTCCACGAGGAGGACCTCGTCGTGGAGCGTGCTCAGGACGAGGCTAAAGAACTCTTCCGCGTCCTCCTGGTGGCCCAGCTGGAAGAGGTCAAAGCGCTTGTGCAGCCGCATTGCGTCGTAGACATAGTCGGGGAGGATAGGGTCGACGTCCGTCTCGAGCACGCGGTCGTCTGCCAGCGGAATCTCTGTGTAGAAGCGGAATCTGGGTGAGTCTTTCGCACGTACACAGCCTCGAGCAGCGGCGTCGAGTTCGACAGGTCTTGCGGCACGATCGCGTGGAGCTCTGTAAGAAAGTTGTACAGCGGACGGCAGTACACGAGCATTTGGAGGATCTGGGTGAGTCGGGCGACGTACGACACTCGCAAAGCACGAATTGCCTTGGTTAATCAGGCCGACCGGCACGGTGAGTGGCGCATCAAAGCGCTCATGCGCACGCGCATAGAGCTGCTCCATGCTCTGCGCCTTGGACTTGGGCTTCGCCCAGGTCTTGGCCTGTCGCGGCGCCCGCGTCGGGCTCGCTTCGACCGACGTCGGGGGCGACGCGTGCATCTGGATCGAGATCGCAGGGCTGTGTTGCACGAGCGCGCTGCGCCCCTGTGCGGGCGACGCGTTGCTCGCCCACGCCCGCGGGCGCCCCCACGGCGAGACCGGCGCAGAGCTGCTCATGCCCGCTTCCTTGGCCGCCGATGTATGCTTGAACACGCTCGGAGCGCCGTGCACCGCAAGGCCCGCGCGCTTCGCCTCCTCAAACGCGAGGCGGCTCAGCGTAACCGGCGTCACTTTGGATTGCGTGGGGATCAGCAGCGGGGGGCGCTGCCAGAGGATGCCCGCGACGCTCGGCGGCGGGCGCCGCGGCGAGCGCTTCGCGCACGGCTGTGCGTGAACGTGTAGTTGCTCGATGGCCTGCGCTACGTCGGCCTCGCTTAATCCTGCATGCGCCGCCGCACGCTGCGCACTTGCACCGTACACCACGCCTTGCACACAACGCACATCGTGCTCCATGGCGGCACGTGGAGGAATCAGCAATTAATTCGTGCTATGGCACCCCGACCGCCGCACGAGGTCGGGGCAAGGGGTCGACTGAATGGATGCAGGTATAAGAACGCGTCTGGCCATGAGTCTTTATTCATTCATCATTCGAGGAGCTCGTGGTGATCGTTGGCGGGACCGGTCGTGGCGATGTCGTATCGTGTTCCGAATGTGGTGGTGCAGTGCGACCCTCGTGCTTGCTGCGCCCTTTCTCCGGGGCGGATGCGTGCGAAGGGGGTGCCATGCGGCTGCGCGATTTGGCCGCGTGCCCGTCGAGCATCAAGTCAACCGGCATGTTGCGGGTGGGATGCGGGCGGTGGGGCAGGCCGGGCACCGGGGCCTCCAGCGCGCCGGTGCTATGCGCCATCGGGGGCACAGGCGACGAGGCGCTCGGCGGGAGGCCCGAGTGTGCCAGCGGCGAGCGCGAGCGGAAAGAGGCCGGGTGGGCATGCTTATGGTACTGTTCCAGGCGCTCAATATCCACACTGTTCGGCCGCGCGACGTGCGGCACAACAGGGATGTCGAAAGGCGAGGCAAAGATGTTGGGCGCGGCGCTGTTCGCACCAAAGTTGTTAAATGCGTCAAAGCGCCGGTCCTGTGTATAGCCAAAGCTCTCGCGCAAATTCGTGTTGGACTTGTGCGCGCCAATCGCGGCGGTCGGGGCAAGGAGGTTGCGCTTCGCGGGACTCGCGGCGCGCTCCAGCTCGTGCAGCACGTCGCGCTCCGACTGCATCGCGCGCTTCATGTCGGGAACCGACTTTTTGCCCCGCAGGTCAAGGCGCTGAGGACGCTCGCCAAACGGCGCGTCGTGCTCGGCCTTGGGCGAGGCGTGCTGGGGGCGTTCAAACTTGGTCACCAAGACGTGGCAGTCGTCGGCCGTGCCGACGGTGTAGTGATACAATCCCAGCTTTTGGGCCACCAGGTGCACCGTACGGCGCTCGGCGGGAGTAAGACACCGGCTAAACGCGAGTTCGTCGCGCATGCGGTCGTCTTTGAACAGGAGCACACGCGAGTAGATCTCCAGTGTGCCGGCATCGTTAAGGTCGAGCGGTGTGTCGTGCTGCGCGTCGGTCGGGCGCACAAACGGCGACGGGTCGTGCACCGATTTACCGTCCTTGTGCGCCATCGACGGCAGCGCAGACGCGGCCGACGGCGGCGAGAAGCCGTTGAGCAGCGCGGCACCGGGCGACGCGACACGCGCAGGGCTCGGCGAAAGGCCACCGAGGGGCGGCAGGCCCGCAAACTCGGGCGTAAGCGACTTGTCCTTCCGGCGCTCCTTGTCCCCCGAGTGCGGCATCTGCATCCGCTTGATGGCCTTTTCTTTTTCGATACGCTCCTTTTCACCGGCTTGCAGCACCTTTTTGTATTCCACGCGCAGTTTACGGCCGCTCACGTCGAGGCCGTTCAGCGCCGCCACCACCTCGTTTGCCTCGGCGGGCGAGTGGAAGTTGGCAAAGGCGAGCCCACGGAAAATGCCCTGGTCAAAGTGGTAATTAAAGGCATAAGGCACGGGAATCCCCAGGTCGCGCTGCGTTAGCATAAAGAAAGAAACGTACAATAACATGCAAAAGCTGCTCGCGCTTAATGTTAAACGGAATATTTTTGATGACAATCGCAGTGGGGATGATGTCCGTATCGCTGCTCGCCGGCGCGGTGGGCAGCTGGCCACCAAAGCGGATCGGGCCCGCGCCGAGCTGGAGCGGCGGCTGCATCGCAGCGGAGCCACCTGCGGGCATATTGCGGTCGCCGCCAAACGATATCGCGGGCGTCGCAATGCTCGCCGGCGCACCTGGAGCTCCCCATGTATTAGAGTAAAAGGGGAGAGTGGGGCGCGCACCTGGCGCAGCGCCGGGCAGTTCAAAGCCGCCGTCGATAGGCTGCTGGCCAAACATCTCGTCCTCATTAGAGCTGCTGCGCGTGAGCGACGACCCATCGCTGGGCGGCGGCACGCCATTCGCAAAGAGGTGCTGGAAGCGCGACGAATACATGTTGGGCGTCACGCCTTCTGGCATCGGCGGCAAGGCATTCGGAACTTGAAAAGGAGAAAAAGAAAGTGGCGCATCCAGAGGCGCGCTATTGGGCGACGAATACATGTCCTTCACGAGCGGGTCTTGTGCTGCGAGACGTGGAGACGCCTCACGACCAACACTCAAAGAGTCGAAGGAATGTAGTAAGCTCTGGTCAGGCATTGTGCCAGTCTCGTTTGTCGGACTTGGCTTGCTCGAAGGCCCCTTCGGGCTGTGGCGTGCTCAATTACAAGTGAATATACAATCAACGGGTGGATCCTTCCAAACCTGCAGGCCAGTACAACTGTCTCAGAAGACAGTTCTTCAGCACCAACGCAAGAAGGCCCGGAGATAATGGCAACGGCGGACCGGGGGCAGGTTTAGGCGCGGTTGACTGTTTTGTAAGCTCACGCAGAGCTTTTCCCCCCGCGTGCCGACCATCGCGCCATTCTGCGCAGGATTAGTCACCCCGCATTATAACGGCCAAGGAAATTCCGCACTGATTCGCGTCAAGAATCGCAAAGGGGGTCGTCTACGAATTGCACTACTATTCGCACCTTCGGGTAGCATACGAAAAAATTGGAACGATACAGAGAAGATTAGCATGGTCCCTGCAGTAAGGATGACAATCATGATCAGAGAAGAGTGTCTCTTATGAGACAATTATGTTTTTGCTACGTAAAATACCAAACACTTTAGCCAAAGAGACGCACAGTGCCGTCTGCACCCGCCGTCGCAACGAGGGGGGCAGTAGGATGGTATACAACAGACAGCACGCCTTCGTTGGCCTTGACTTGATGGGGCTGGATCTCTTGGAAGCATACCGCAGAACATGTGGGCATGTCCTGCTTTTGCTCAGGCGCATCCTGCGGCGCGGGGGGGTTGTCAATGTCCCAGAAGCGCACAGTACAGTCGTGCGAGCCACTGACGAGCGTCAGGCCCGAGGGGTCAATGTCAATGCACGACACACTGTCGCCGTGCGCATGGAGGGAAAGTGTACAGGCGCCGGTCATCACATCGTACATATGGATATAGCTGTCCTCTTGCGCGGTGGCCACAAGGGGCAGGGTAGGGTGAGCCACCACCATATTGGCATGCGCATTCGAATGCTCGCCAGGGGCCACATTTGACGCAAGACGCTTCAGCTCTTTGCCAGTCTCGAGCGAAAAGGTCTTTACGACACCGTTCGAAAACGACACGGCACACACGCGAAGATTGGCTGGGATCGCAGTGACAGACGTCGGGACGGGCAGCGTACCGAGCGAGGCACGCTCAGCTTGTGCACTCTCCTCGGGCTGCGTGCCAAAGTAGTCCCAGCTGAGGTGCAGACGCTCAGGCACCGCACTGTCGGTCCACCACAACTTCACAGTGCCGTCGGCAGAGGCCGTCGCAAGCAGCGCATCTTCTTGTCCATGGTAGGGGAACAGCGCAAGATCCCACACCGCCTGCGACTGGTCAGCGACCAACGCACTGCTCGGCACCTCGCCATCCGTCAGCTTCCATGTGCGCACGGTAGAGTCAAGCGAGCCACTGTACAGACGCTGCTGCTCTTTGGAAAGCACCAGGCAGGTAACGGCGCCTTGGTGACCACGCAGCGTCGTGAGCAGCTCGGGCGTGGCTTCCTCTGCACCGGTCTTAACGTTCCAGTGTTTGATCGTGCAGTCGTCCGAGGCCGTAAAGAGACGGTCGCCGACCTGGTCAAAGACCACTGCGCGTACCGAGTCAAAGTGCGCCTGGATCGTGTTTTTTAGTTTCCAGAGCTGCACGTCCGGCACACTAATCGGAGGCTGAACCGAGGACGTAGACGAGGCAGAGGCCGACGCAGAGACGGCAGCAGCATTCTCAGACGCAGGGGCTGGGGCAGAGGCAGGGGCAGAAATAGGGGCAGAGGCGGGGGGGAGGGCAGAGGACGACTCGGTATTCGTAGCAGAAACGGGGGCAGCAGCAGCCAGCACGGCATCGGGCTTGGCAGCAAGCGTATCGGCACACTCGTCGGCTGCCTCGCGCTCACCGACACCCGCAGTAGCGTTGGGTTTCGGGACAGAAAGGCGCGAAAAGGGGTCGTCGGTATGCGGCATAGGCGTGCCAGATACCCCTTTTTCTTCGCTCGACAGACCGTGGTGCTCGAGGAGCGAGAGACGCGGGCGCGGTGGACCGGCTTCTGCGCCACCTCCCTCGTGCTCGATCTTGTCCGCGATCGGGTTCAGGGTCGTGGGGCTTGTTAGGTACGCGATCTCTTGCAGGCACTGCTGCAAGTAGGCGCGGCTCTTGGCGCGCCCCTTGGCGTCCTTGACGCCGAGCGGCAGCTTGACACTGCTGTTCGATGCGCCCTGCCCCTTTCCATTACCGTTGCCGTTGGTACGCGCTTCCGGAGCAGTGCTGGGCGGTGCAGCCTGTGCCACCTCCTCGTTCTGCGGCGAGGGCGTGCCGTTGCCCTTCTCGCTCGCCTGCTTCGAGGCGATTCCCGGAGGCACAGACGAGGCCGGAGTGCCCGACAGACCCTTGAAGCGCTCCTGACGCAGGGCGTACTCGAGCATCTTGATACGACGCAGGAGGTCGTTCTTGACATTTTCCACGCCGCGGCGCTCGCCTTCGAGCAGAGCAATGCGCGCCTGTTGTTAGTCGTGCCACGTACGCGAAGTTCTGCACGCTCAATCGCCCAGCTGTTGCGGTCGTGCTCGTAGCGCCGCCATTCGCTCTGCAGGAAATGCAGCACGCCAGAGAGGGTGTATTCGGGCGCTTCGGAGTGGGCCGTGTCATGCGAAGCATTCGCCCCACCCGAGTTCATCATTGCGCCGTTCATAGAGTACGACGCCATAGATAGCCTGCCGTGCTTGGTGCACAGACACTGCTCAACACACGATCGCCTGCCGGAGCGTAGCGATGGAGCGACGCACGCCGCTGCAGCGACGCGGCCGGCGCAGGGTGGGGCACAATCACGTGCCTACTAGGCACTCGAGTTTGCCGGGGGCACGTCTCGGGCTCGCGTGGAGGTGTGTGTCGTTGACTGTGACGATCCACACAGCATGGCGGACGTGGTAGGTGGTTGCGCTGACTCTAGGATCACAGGCAGATTTTCGGTATGCGCATGGAATAAACGGCTAATGCAGGTGGCGACTCGGATGAGGAGGTGTCTGATAACGGTGCGTGGCGCGTCTGATCGCAGAAGTAGCCGACGTCCCCCCCACGGCCGACGGCGAGGCCGCCGAGAGTGCGGGCGATCTGCCGAGCATCCCCCGCCGCGAGGCTGACGAGGCGGTCTCGAGTGTCCCTAAGAAGAAGTAGGTGCTTTGACTGACCCAGAAAAAAAGCAAAGCATACCGTCGACGACGATGCGCCGGTGGAAGAGGAGCCCGCCGAAGCCGAGGAGCCCGCCGCGCTCTCGTCTAAAGAGAGTACGTTTTTTTCTAGCTGACGCAGTGATCCGCGCCCAGGTCAATGCGCAGATTGATGCCGCGCTCAAGTCTGGCAAGCGGAGGTCGACGCGTCGCCGTGCGGCTGGCGAAGACGATCTCGAGCTGATGGCCGACGAGGAAGTGTCGGCGCTGCGTACCGATATGATTATTGCCGCAGACGAGGATGAGGAGGCGAACAAGTTCAAGCAGCCTGCGACGGCCAAGCTGCGCCTGCTTCCCCGCGTCGTGAGCACGCTGCAAAAGACGCATCTGCACCAGGCGATTCTGGACAACAACTTGCTGGAAGGCGTCAAGCGCTGGCTCGAGCCGCTGCCCGACCGCAGTCTGCCTGCTCTGAATATCCAAAAGCAGCTGTTTGGTGTGCTGGAAAAGATGACGATCGATACCATCAGTCTCAAGATGAGCGGCCTGGGCCGTGTCGTGGTCTTTTACTCGCTGTGCAAGCGCGTCGAGACGCCGATCAAGCGCAGTGCCGAGCACCTGATTGAGGTGTGGACGCGCCCGATCCTGAAGCGCTCCGCCTCGTACCGTGACCGCCATGTGTCGCAGGCCGAGTGGTACCAAAACTCGCCGTACAACCCCTCGAGCCAGGTGAATGTGGCGCCGAGCCTGGACGCGTCGCGCCGGCATGTCGGTATTCCGCAGGCGGTCACCACCGGCTTCCAGGTCGCGCCGCGTAGCCATGTGAGCGGCAGCGGAAACGACCACGACAACCAATCGCGCATCGCCAACCACCAGCGCCTGAACCGCTTCCGGTCGCGCCTGAAGGATGCCAACGCACGGCGCTAGCGCTATGTGATGATCACTCGTATATCCCAAACATAGGTCTTCACTTCTCGTATTGCTTTTTGTCGTCACTATGTCTAGCAACATGCTTGCCAGCGCGTTTTCTAGCCCAGCGAGGCCAGGGAAAATACAAATGCGCTGACGAGCCCGAGTGCCCAGGTACCACCGTGAGCACCTTCACCAGGAGAAGACTGGTGTGCACCCATGGTCATGGGAATAGGGAGTGGGGAGCGAAGGAAATTACTCCTCCTCCTCCTCCTCCTCGCCGGCCTCCTCGTCACCACCCTCGGCGGCGGCGGCCGAAGCCTGGCGCTTGCGCTTAACACGGCCAGGGCGGGCACCGGCGTAGGGCGAGTTGAGCGCAAAGTCAATGTGCTTCTGCGACTCGAGACGAACGATGAACGAGGGCGAGGTGACAATCTGCTTACCGACGCTAAAGGTTAGTTTTCATAGAGACGTACCGAATGTGGCGCTGGTAGATGAGCACACGAGCGTGGTGGATGCTGCGGGCGAGACCGCTCTTGTACACCTGGGTCTGCAGGCGACGCTCCAGGAAGTCCTCAATCTGGAGGGCCAGCACGTAATCGAGCTTCATGCGCGACTCGTCGAGCACACCGATGCGGATGAGACGGCGAATGATGGCGTTACCCTCAAAGAGACGCTTGGGGTCCTTCTCGTCGAGCTTGAGCAGCTCACGGGCAGCACGACGGATCTTGGACAGAGTGAGGGCAATGCGCCAGATCTCGGTCTTGTTCTTCAGACCGTACTCACCCGCGAGCTTCAGCTCAGCATCCAGACGAGGGCTCTCGAAAGGACGGCGGGGGACCTTGTAAGTCTTGCTCGAGTTACGGGGCGCGCCCTTGCAGTGGTGAGTAGCAATGGGCATGCTGATGAAGCGTTGCGGTGAGAGAACAGCCGTGGGCCACCAGCGCTCTTCTTCCCTGGCGCACGCGTTCCTCCGGCCGAAGAAAATAATTCGTCACGTGATGTAGTATAGTTCCACTGGTGCGCCGCCTACCTCGAAAGGAGTCCGCAGCGCTTCTCCCCTACCATCGAGTAATCTGTCAAGATGCCGCACAGCTATGGTTACAGGGCGCGCACCAGGCACATGTTTGCCAAGCAGTTCAAGAAGCATGGCCAGGTTCAGGTCAGCCGCTTCTTGAGGCCGTTCCATGCCGGCGACATTGTCGACATTGTCGCTGACCCCGGTGAGCAGAAGGGTATGCCGCACAAGTACTACCAGGGCCGCACTGGTGTTGTGTACGGTGTCTTCCCCCGTGCTGGTATGTATTAAAAAAGGAAGCTTACCCTAGTCGGTGTCATTGTGTACAAGACTGTCGGCAACCGCAAGATGGAGAAGCGTGTCAACCTCCGTGTTGAGCACGTCCGTCACTCCAAGTGCCGTGACGACTTCATCCGCCGTGTGAAGAGCAACGCTGCTGCCAAGCGCGCTGCCAAGGAGCGTGGCGGTACGTATAAAACTTTTTTTCTGACCTCCAGAGCACGTCGACCTGAAGCGTGTGCCCGCTCTGCCCCGCGCTGAGCACACCGTTACCACGACCAGGAACACTCCTGTGACGCTGGCTCCCCAGGCCTACGACACTTACATCTAATTGCGTTTGTGTTGGATGGTTTGTTTTGCCAGTTCGTTGCAACTTGGCATGGAAATACTCTGTACGGACCTGCCTCTGGATGTTTAGGTAGACTAGAGCAGGCCACTGCAGAGGTGGTCTCTCGCCACATGTACTATTCAGCTTTGGCTGGATCTGGAAAATGCAATTGAATGCACACTTATAGCGGTGGCTACGAAAACAGCTCGAGCGAGCGTGGCGTACCAACGGCCAGGACCTTGGCTCCATACGTAAAGGGATTGCTCTGGGTGAGTGGGGGGGGAGGCACGTACGTCGTACACGACAAAGTCGGCGCCAGGCGCAGCGGGCAGACCCAGGAGCGATTCCAGACTGGGTCAGTAAAACAACATACTTGGTCGTAATCAGCTCGAGAATCGTAGCGGGGTCGGTGACGTGCGCCTCTTGAGCGGCCCACGCCGTCTCCCACATGAGGTGTGCGGCCTCCCAGGACTCGGCAATACGAATGCCGACCTTGACGCCGTGCTTGAGCAAAACGCGCAGCTCGGTATCGGGGGTAAAGGGCGGGCCACGCAGGCGGTCCAGACTGTCCCACTCGTACAGCCACACCTTGTTCGGCATCAGCACGCCAATGTCGTTTGCGGCAAGGTGCTCCGCCAGCATGTGCAGCGGTCCGAGCGAGTCGATTACCAGACGGACCTTGGGGAAGGACTTGCGCAGGAGGATCAGCTGCGCAATCACCTCTTGGCTGTCGGCATTGACGACCAGCGGCAGCTCGCCAGCCACGACACGCTTCCACTCGCGTGTCGGCGGGTCCTCAAGCACCTGGCGCAGCATGCCGATCAATGCGCCAAGTGAGGGGCCGGAACGATCGAATGCGACGTGCAGCGCGACCTCGGTCGCACGCACGCTAAAGGGATCAAGGATGGTGCGCACATTGGTATCAAATTGTGTCAGGATGCCGCCCACAGGGCCCATGACATCGGGGCCGCAGATGGCCGTCGTGACGCCCGACGCATGCGCACGGAGCATGTCGTGACCGCCCCACGTCAGTGCATCCACCGCACGGGGAATGACGCGCTTCTGTAGCTCCGCGTACTCGTTCACCGCCGACGGGTCCTGACCGGCCTTGGCCGAGTCCTCGGCAGGGATATCCGCAAGGCCCAGCGTGCCGCCGTACGAAATCAGGCCAGGGACAATCGTGCCGCCGTGCGTATTCACACGCTGTGCCTTGTGCGGCGCAAGCGCAAGACAGTCGGCCGTGCCGACGCACACGAGCGAGCCGCCGTGGTACACCAAGACGCCCGAAGCATTGTCAAAGTGCTCGGCGACGATCCGCGTCGTACTGCCATTGTTGCGCCGGTGGTAGAACGACTTGACGTTGAGCAGCACCGCGCTGTCCACGTACTCGCTCGGCGTGGGGAAGGCAAGCGCACGCGCATCGGCCACCGCAGGCTCGGCCTTGTGCACACGCTGGATCTCACTCGAGTAGTCGGGCTGGCGGGGCGCCGACTGCGGCTTGGAGTGCGTCACGTCCTCGCCCGAGGCATGCGGGTTGTCGAGTTGGGCCTCGCCATCGATAAAAACTTGCACCGGCGTCGCGCCAAGCTGCAGCGGGTGGCGGTCCCACAGCACGACGTCTGCGTCCGCACCGCTGCGCACATGGCCGACACGGTGCGAGAGGCCGAGGACGTGGGCAGGCGCCGACGTGACCGACTTCAGCGCATCGATCTCGTCGAGGCCAAAGTGGTGCGCCTCCGCAGCTTGGTGCACGAGGCGGCGCGTGTCCAGCACGGGGTGGTCGCTCTTGTAGATAGGCGTAATGTTGGCCGCACGGAGGAGCGCACCGGCAAACGGTGTGCCAAAGTACGACTCGTACTTGTAGTTCGCATTCGTGCTGAACATGGCGACCGCCGGGGGGTGGTCGTAGGCCTTGTGCAGGAGCTCAGGTACCATGTACGTCTCGTGCGCATGGTGGAAGGCGGCAATCGGGAACGAGAACTCGGTCGAGTGGCGCACCATTGCATCGAGGTCGTTCATCGTGTAGCAGTGCGTATGCACCTTGGTGCGGCCACGCAGCACATCCACCAGCGAGTCGAGCTCAAGCTCCGACGGAAAGCTCGGCTCGGCAGGCGTATCGCCATGCTCGAGCGCAGCGCAAAAGTCGTCCTGGCGCCGGAGCAGTTTTTGTGCGCGCTCAAACTCGCGGCGGAAATTCCACGCCTCGTCCAGGCGCACGAGGCCGTACTTGCGTGCATTCTCGCCACACGCCATCTTGATGTGCCGGAACGAGGTGGTGGTATCGCCGCGGTGCATGCCGGATGCTTTGGTGTACAGCGCATCGCGCCCATTTTCGCGCTCGCCAGGAAGAATAAGACTGCGAGGGGGATCCAGTACACGCGAGCTCGGCGGGCGGCCGTGCAGCTTGCCGAGTTTGACCGTGTAGGCCTGGCCGCCGATGTTGTTCAGCGAGCCAGGAAGCACCAGCGTCGTGGTAATACCGCCGCCGACGGCGGTATGCATGTCCTGGTCATGCTCGTTCATGCCATCCAGACTGCGTACCATGGGCCGCGTCGCGCCCTGGCGCGAGTTGCCGTCGTCTGTGCTGCTTTTGTACGGCATGCCCATCACCCCGACGTGCGTGTGCATGTCAATAATGCCGGGCGTGACCCAGCGGCCGTGTGCATCGACAATATCGAAGCTGTGCTTGGATACGTGCACGGGCTCGGTCTTTTCGATAAAAGTAACGATGCCCGACTCCATCTGGATATCGACGCCATGGAGGATGTCTTCGCCGGTCCATAGCGTTGCATTATGGATCAGAGTCGGCTTCGTGCCGTGCACGAAGCGGTCATTTTGCGTGCGTTTGCCAAATTGCGGCGGCGGCCCGGCTGTCGCATTCGCGAGGCGGCACTGCAAGTGGTCCGCTTCGCGTCCAGCCGCCGAGCCTTGCGGCTTGGCCGTGTTGGCGATAAGGTGCTGGAAGTTGAGCCTAGTCAACCCATTCGTCGACTTGAGTGCATCGGAAATACTGGGCTCAAAGTACAAGAGGAGAGCCACGATCCACATCCAATAGCACGTAGGGAGGCCGAGTACGCGGCGCCATTTCCAAGACTCGCGCTCCTTGGGCGTATTGTCTAGTTCAGACCTTTTTTCAGAGTCCATTGCGGACTCGGTACCGTGGAGCGGCACAGGTGTACCAGTGCGGTCCTGCTGGCGCTCCTCTTCCGGGCCGATATCTATCAGACGCTCCACAGGATCGTCCTTGTACATCGTTGCCTTAAGCACGTTATCTCTATCGGGCGATCGGGAGTGCTCCGTGCGGATCGGCTGGATCGGCGCATCTTGTGGAGAACCTAAATGGGCCTTCCGGCCGGCGTGGTCGAGTTCTTCGCCGGAACTGCCGGCGGAGTTGCGAGCGTGCTTGTTGGGCACCCCTTTGATACCGTCAAGACAAGACTCCAAGCACAAGCAGCGCGTGGACATGGTCCGTCGCAGCCCCTGCTCCCTGGAGTCCCTCTTCTTGCGACGCACTACACCGGCACGCTGAATGCCTTTGGCCGGATCCTGCGTGAAGAGCGCGTCGTAGGCCTCTTTCGTGGCGTGCTCTCTCCGATGGTACGTCGTTAGTCTTACTCAGCTGGGCGTCGCTGCGATGAATGCGTCCATCTTTTTTTTGTACGACGCGTCGCTCTCCTTCCTCCAAGGGCCATATGCCCGCCAGGCCGAGCCGACGCTAGCGCAGACGTGGTGGGCAGGCATCGCGAGTGGTATCGGATCGGCTCTGATCACTTCGCCGATGGAGCTCTTCAAGATCCAGCAGCAAGTCAACACGTCGACGACGCGCCGCGTCTCGTATCTTCAGGCCATCCAACATGTGTGGCAGGCCGGAGGTATACGCGCGATATACCATGGCCTCGGTGCGACGTGCATCCGTGATATCGGGTACGGCCCCTACTTTCTTGTGTACGCCCTGCTGAACCGCACGATGCTCGGCATGCACGCTGGCCCGAACCCCACGCTGTCCAACGCCGAGCTCGCCGTGTCTGGCGCGCTTGCCGGCGTCGTCGCGTGGCTCTCGACGTACTGGGCCGATGTAGTCAAGACGCGGATGCAGGCCGAGCCGCTTGCGTCGCTCCGCGGCCCGACGCCAAGTTTCCTCACCATCCTCCGCGCCACGTTCCGCGAAGGCGGCTGGCATGCGCTCTTTGCCGGTGCCGGTACGACGGTCGTGCGTGCGATCCCTGCCAATGCTGCCCTTGTACGTCTCTTCTCTGACCCAGTTTGTCGTGTACGAAGGCGTAAAACGCGAGCTCCGCGAATAATACATTGATAGATCTATGCAATGTCCAGCTGTGCGGTCTTTTCCTCGACGGCGTCGACCGGCGCAGCAGCCGGCGCCTCGGCACCGCCCTTGTCGTGCTGCGCAAGGCGTCCAAGAAGCATCTGGACCACCGCCTCGCGGTCGACCATCTGGGCCTCGCTCATCGGCCCCCGGCCTGCGTCGTTGCGCACATCCCACAGCGCACGTTCCCGCTGCTGCTCTTCGTGGCGCTCGCGCTCCGCGGTGACATCTGCCTCGCTCTGGTCCTCCGGCTTCGCCTTGGCGGCCGCGGTATTGTGGCGCTCCATCTCGCGCTTGTCCTCGGCGGCGCGGAACTCTTTCGCCTGCTCCGGCTCGGCGATCTCGAGAGCGTCGACGCGCTTGGCGAGGGCCTCGGCAATCTCGACATGTCCATTAAACGCCGCCCAGTGCAGCGCAGTGTTTCCCGACTGGTTCTGGCGCAGGAGCGCGGCGAGGTCCGCCTCCGGCAGGAGCACGTCGACGATCGCCTGGTGGCCATTGGCCGCGGCAAAGTGGAGCGGCGTGTTGCCCGACTCGTTCGTCGCCTTGAGCACAAGGCGCGCGGCCTCCTTAGCATCCTGGTTCAGGGCCTGAAGCGTCTCGTTCAGCGCCTCGACGTCGCCCGCGCGGGCGGCGTACAGCACGTCGTCCGTCTGCTCTTCCGTGAGGCTCATCGTGGAGTGCGCAAAAAATTATCGTCATCGTTACGTAAGCGGGTGGAGAGACGGAACGCGCTTCGCCGTGCATTCGACGTCCCCTTTGGACGGCGTGACGCAGAGACCTGCGTGATTCACGTCGTGGAGGAGATGGCCTCAACCGGCGAAGAGGTAAAAGAACCGCCTTACTCTCCGCTATCTTCTGACGCGGAAACGGAGCCTCTCCCTTTCGACGAGACTGCCTCGGACGGCCACGAGGACGACAAGATGGAGCCGGACACGCACCCCGAACGCGGGGAGCACGATACGATGCAAATCGACGAGACGCGCGCATCCAACGATCGATTCAGCGAAGGAAGCGAGCTGACAGAAGAGGGCGATAGTGACGTGGAGCGCACGCCCCAAGGACGGCCGCCGCAGCCCCCGACGTACAGCGACGAGGAGGGATCGTCGCTCTCCGAAGACGAAGCGCGCGATATGGAGGCGAGCAAAGAACACAGTGCGCTGGACGGTCTTGCTTCGCTCGCCTCGTCGACGCCCGGCGTCGACCAGCGCCGCCCTCATGCTATTCCCCCAACATCTTCGACGCTGAGCGATGATAGCTCTCCCGAGGACGCAAACGACGATGACGACGAAGGAAATACGACAATCAGCGCGCCAGGGACACCACGCAAAGTGCACTCGACACTGCGCCGCGCCGTGATCGCGGCCGCAGGCAAGCGGCGTGCGGCGGCCACGGGCGGTGCGCCGAGCCTCCTCGTGGAGCCGGATCCCGAAAGCTCCGTGCCGCCGTCTGCGGCGACTAGCCGCCAGAACTCGCCCGAGTCGGAGATGGGCGAGCGCATCGAGTCGGACGCCGAGGCGCCGCCAAGCGAAGCGGCCGACGAGCCCGGAGCTACGGCCGAAGAGCCTGTCGAGCCCGCCGAGGAAGATGCGGCGGAGGTCGCCGACGACGAAGACGAGGCGGGCGACGAGGGCGGTGTGGACGAAGACGAAAAAGACGCCGAGGCGGCCGACGCCGATGCCGATGCCGACGCCGACGCCGACGCGCCGGTCCTCGAGTCGACCGAGCAGGACGATGTCGAGGCGATGCAGCGGCGACACGAGGCGCTCGACCTTCTTACGCGCGCCGAGATCGGATATGCGATGCTGCGCGACCGTCTGTACAACGAGCGCATGGAAGAGCTCGAGGCTGAGAGCGAAATGATTCATGCCGGAACGCACCCCGAGCTGCAGCTCTTGCACACGATTATTGATACGCGGAAAGACCGCCGGCTTGTGCTGCTCGAGAAGTGGCTCGAGCATGAAGAAAAGGAGCGCGAGCGCTGGGCCAAGGTCGAGGATGAGACGGCGTGGGTCAACTGGCGGGACCAGGCGGCGTCCGTGCGCCGGACGCTGATTGACGACACGAACCGGAAGCGGCGCAAGCTCGACCGCGAGAAGCGCCTGCTCGATACGCCGCAGCCCACGCGGCGGCACCAGCCATTTGAGGCGGAGCTCGTCCGGAAGCCGCCCGCCTACTCGCGGCGGACGCAGCGCGATGTGGACCGCTTCGACTATACGCCGCAGCGCATGCCGCGCGACGATATCAACTCGTTTATGGCCTATCCCGACCTGCGTGGGCTCGAAGAGTACGACGTGTTTGTTGATATGGATCAGATGGGCATCCACCCCATGCCGCCGATGTACCCCAACTATGTGCGGCAAGAGGAGATGGCGATGCAGGAGATGTACCCCCCCTATGGCCCGCCGCCCGGCAGTGCTCCGTACGCGCCGCCGTACGGGGTGCCTCCTGGCCCATATATGGACCGCGGTGTGCCGTACGATGCGGCGGTGCCTGTCGACGAGTACGGCGCGCCGCTCGATGGGCGGCCGATGCCCGAGTACGATGCGCCGTACCCCAAAGCGCCGTATGCGCCGGAAGCGTATGGCGAGCCGCCAGCGCGCGGATATCCGCCGGTGCCTGCGCCCTATCTTCCCCCCCATGGCCCCGTAGTGCATTAGTGAGAAGGGTGCAGTGCAGAGTCGCTATACATAAACTACGGCAGCGGCTCGCTGCTGGAAGACAGCCGATTCAGGTGCAGGTATACGTCGGTGCCGTAGCCCTCCATCGAGATCAGTTTCAAGTCGCCGCCAAAGTACCGCGCATAGAGACGCGCGAGCGGGAGGCCGTACCCAAAGCCCGCCATCGGCGCGTGAAAGTCGCTCGACTGGAAGTCTGGATCGAGATCCTCGGAGCGCGCCGTGGTGTACATGTATGTCCAGGCGAGCGGGACTTCGGAGCGAGGAATTCCGCCGCCCTCGTCGCTGATTTTGATTGTGATATCTTCCTTGCCCTCGACGACGATCACCTTGATCGCCGGGAAATGGTCCTCGTTTTCCGTGCCGTAGCGCTCGACGACAGCACGCAGCGAGTTTTTCAGCAGCTCAAACAGCATGTGGTTGAGGTGGCTCGGGACGTACATAAACGTCAGGTTCTTCGGGCACACCAGCTGCACCGGCGGTGCGCGGAAGAGGCCGTAGTGCTCTTCGCAGACAAATCGCGCGTTTTCGATCGCCTCGTGCGCCACCGCGCCGACGTTGGTATTCGTGCAGATGATTCCGACGTACTCCTCCGGGCTCGTGCCGCTCGCGTCGCTCACGGTCCCCTGCGAGGCCTTGGCGGCGAGGTAGCCCAGCGAGTCGTGCGATGACTCGATCGAGCGGCCGAGCGCAATGTGCTGTCCGATCAGCATCCGAATGCCGATGCGCGACATGTAGAAGCGGTCCAAGAACTCTTGCACGTCCGCCTGGTGCTGCGAGGAGCGTTTGGCGCGCTTGTATTCCAAAACGCCCTGCGCGACGGTCGTGACGACCGCATCGTGTCGCCGCTTGATCCGCTCGAGGCAGCGCGTAAAGTTGGTGTTGTAGTCCACGACCTCCATCGGCCACTTGATATCGTCGAGCCGGGTCTGTGTGCCGTAGTTGAGGATCGGGCGGCGGCGCAGCCCCGGCTCGCTGGTCGACCAGTTCTTGTTGGCCGTGAGATGCGACTTGGACACGCCGTCCTCGAGGCGCGCATTCTCGCCCAGACTCGGATTCGGTGTAGAAGGCACTTCGTCCTGCTCCGTCTCGTTTGCGATCGACTTGGAGAGCTTGCGTTGGATCGAGTCCGGGAGGCGGGGTGCCGGGAACTCGACCATGTCCTCAAAGGACTGTGCGTACCAGTTCTTGACCTTGATGATTGACGGCATCTTGGCCAAATCATACGGGAGCTCGTTCAGCTCCTTGACGCGGTGCGCCATGCGCACCGGAAGCTCCTCCATCAGAAAGGAGCTCGCAAGCAGCAGGGTGCCCGGGTTGGTATTCCGCCCGAAGAGCACCATCTGGCGCAGCGACACGCCATTCTGTGGAAATGCAGCAAATCGATCGATCTGCTTCCAGACCTTTTGTGAAATCTGGTAGGCCCTGCGGTCAGCGATCCCCGCACGTACATCCTGGCACCACAGTCGTCCACGGCGTCCACCTACCCCGGACCTGGGGCCGGCTCCACATCCACGTGGACATCACGTGAGTGCCAGCGGGCCGTGCCGGCTCGGGGCTGCTCGGCGGGCGGGTTGGATTTTGTCTACCAGAACCGACATGGTGTTTCGCGTCGCTACCCGTAGTGCGCAAGCCGCGACCCGCCGCGCTGTTGCCGCGGCCATTCCCCGCCAGGCTGTGATGCCTGCGGTGGCTGCTCCGTACGTACCGATTCTCTCGATCAAATGCTAACACCGCACAGCGCTCGCTTCTACTCCGACAGTAGGTAACACGTGTGATCTGACCTTCCAGAGCCCTCCCCTGAGGCGAAGGCGTCGTCGCTCATTGACGCGCTCCCGGGCAACTCGCTGGTCTCGAAGACCACCTGGGTCACTCTCGGTGCCGGTCTCACTGCCTTCACCGTCTCGAACGAGCTCTACGTGGCCAACGACGAGACCGTGATCTTGGCTGGTTTCCTGATCTTTGCGACTCTCGTCGGTCGCTCGGTCGTCCAGCCCTACCAGGACTGGGCTAACTCGACGATCGACAAGATCGCCGGTATCCTGAACGAGGCCCGCGCCGGCCACACCAAGGCCGTGCAGAACCGCATCGACCAGGTCTCGCAGAAGTCCGATGTCGTGGACGTGACCAAGGGTCTCTACGCCATCGCCAAGGAGACGATCCAGGCCGAGAAGGACGCTTATGAGCTCAAGCAGCGCACCGCCATCGCTGCCGAGGTCAAGCAGGTCCTCGACTCGTGGGTGCGCTACGAGGCCCAGCAGCGCGAGGCTGAGCAGAACCTGCTCACCGAGACTGTCATCCGCAAGGTCACCGAGAGCCTTGCTGACGACAAGGTGCAGAAGCAGATCCTCGAGAGCGCCGTTGCGGACGTGGAGAGTACGTACTTTTTTTCTGACCATCAGAGCTTGTCAAGGACAAGAAGATCTAAATCGCTATAGCACCATAGCCCCACTGGCTACGAAAACGCGACGCGATGTGCGAGACGCTTGCGATGCGCAATCTCGTCGTCGGTCAGCGCCCGCTTGCCGCCAGCGGCCTTGGGCGCGGCAGGGACCGGCGCGGGGGGCGCCTCGATCTCCACCTTGGGCTCCTCCGCGCTCTGGGCAGGGCGGGGGAGATGGGCGGGGGGCGTCGGCAGAGGGCCGGCGCGGAAGTAGGCGTGGTGGAGCGCTTCGGACGCACGCACGCGCTTCAGCGGGTCGTAGCGCAAGCACGCGCCGAGCAGATCCAGCGTCTCGCTCGAGGCGGCGGTAAAGAGGAACGCGAGATTCTGCTTCGGAAACGACTCGAGCTTGCCGGCATCGGGGAGCGTCGCATATTGCTGGGTAAGAAAAGCAACGTACCGGCCACTCGGCACTGGTCGGCGTGCCGAGTGCACGTAGGATCGTAGTGAGCTGTGTCGCATCCGACTCGCCAGGGAGGTAGGGCGTGCGCAGCATGAGCTCCGCAAAGATGCAGCCGACCGCCCACATGTCGACGCCGGCCGAGTAGGAGCGTGCGCCGAGAAGGAGCTCGGGAGAACGGTACCACCGCGTAACGACCTGCGACGTCATGCGCGCGCCGGGGTCGCCACACTCGCGCGCCAGGCCAAAGTCGGCAATCTTGAGCTCGCCGGACGGCGAGATGAGCAAGTTGTTGGGCTTCAAGTCCTGAAAGTCAGATGGAAAACGTACGCGGTGCAAGCAGTAGTTCCGGTGGCAGTACTCAATGCCGCGGCAGAGCATCAGCATCCAGCTCTTGATGTCGCTCGCGGAAAAGAGCAGGGCACGGTCTTTGATGATCGCCTCGAGGTCCGTATTGAGGTATTCCAGCACCAGGTTGATCGACGGCGCACTCGCACCGGACGAAAATACGTCCAGCAGCGCGACGACATTGGGGTGATGCAGCTCCTTGAGGAACTTGAACTCGCGCATCGCCGTGATATCGATCCCGTCGCGCGTGCCGGCGGCGGCCGTCTTGATTTTCTTGATCGCAACCTTGGTCCCGGTCTGGACATTGCGAGCTAGGAAGACGGCGGCAAAGGTACCCTCGCCAATCTTGTCAATCTTTTCGTACTTGGCGCGCACCGCATGGTTACTGCGGCGCGTCGCCTCGCTCGCCATCACGGTGAACGCTTGGGCCGACTTGCGAAATTTGCAATTTTTTCGCAGTCAACACTCTCTTCCTACGGCCGTGCGCAATGGCAAAAGGGGCGAAGGAGCAAGTGGCGGACGACACCGAGAAGGCGACCGATGTCGGACGCGATGAAGTGAGCAAGGAGGAAGGAGGTGATGTACCTGGAGAGAAAGAGAGCAAGAAGGAGGACGTGGGGAGCGACGAGCCGAGCCAGAAGCACGAGGTAGACGCGGGCAACGAGGCGGATGGGCCCGCTGCAGACGAGCCCGAAGCGGAAAAGGCAGCGAGCGCGCCGGCAGCGAGCGAGCCCAAAGCTGAAAACGCAGCAGACGTGCCAGCACCAAGCGAGCTCGAGACCGAAAAGGCGCCGCAAGCCGACCCCGAGCCAAACGTCGCATCGACCCCGAGCGACAAGGGCAAGGCCGCCGATACGGCTCCGCACGCAACGTCCCAGCCCACAGGACCTTCCCCGCCCACGGCGGCACCCGCGACGCCGTCTGCATCCTCGTCCAGAGCGGAAGCAGCGCCGAAACCCGTCGCTCCAAAGCCCTTCGACTTTAATCGCTTCCTGGAGCAGATGAAGCACCGCAGTGCCGTGCCTGTCAACGAGTACGTGCGCAGCTTCTTCCGTGGCTTCACCAAGCGCCCGTACAAGCCCGCGGACCAAGTCAAGCTGATCTTTGACTTTCTCGACTTTATCTCGGCACGCATGGCCGAGGCGTCCGTCTGGGCGTCGCTCTCCGACGCCGACTTTGACCAGGCGACCGAGGCGATGGAAAAGTTGATCATGAACCGCCTGTATACCTACACATTTACCCCCGCCATCGCCCAGGAAGGCCACTGGAGCGTCCAGACAAACGACCTTGAGCGCGATCAGGTCCTCTCCCAGCGCATCCGCCTCTTGTCCTGGGTCGAAGAGCGCCATCTCGACATGGCGTGCGGCTCGCACTCGCCGCGCTTCAACGACTTTGCAGTGCAGGAGCTGCTCAAGATCAACCACTACCGCGCGCCCCGCGACAAGATCATCTGCATTCTCAACTGCTGCAAAGTCATCTTTGGCCTGATCCGGCACCTCGGAAAAGAGGAGAATGCCGACGCATTTGTTCCGCTCCTGATCCTCGTGCTGCTGCGTGCGAACCCGCCGCACCTCGTGTCGAATGTCGAGTACATCTTGCGTTTCAAGAACCCCCACCGCCCGTCGAGCGAGGCGGACTACTACCTCTCGAGCCTGTCCGGCGCCATCTCGTTTATTGAAAGCATGGATCATACCCAGCTCTCGAACGTCACTCAAGAAGAGTTTGACGCGCATGTCCAGCGCGCCGGCGCGGAGTTCGAGGCGGAAGCGGCCGCCGCCGCCGCCGCCGACAACAGCTCGCTGCCGCTCCATGCACAGGTCGCTGCCGTGTCCATCGCAGACGACGCGCGCCAGTTCCTGCAGCGCACCGGCGAGGCGGCGCGTGCGGGTCTCACATCGAGCTTCTCGCGGCCGATGGGCGCACTCGGCAAGCTGCTGTACGAGCGCATCGACGAGGCACTCGGGCCGAGCGACGTCCAGCGCCCCCTGCAGACGCCTGCGCCCAGCGCCGCACAGGGGCCCCGGCGTGGCTCCGCGCCGAATGCGCCGTTGCGCGGCAATGCGCTCGCCGTGCTCGAGGACGACGACGACGACGTGCGCCGCTCGGACACGTCGCCCGCCTTTGACACGCCTGCGCGTCCTCCGCAGTGGCGCAGCGGCTTTGTTCCCCGCACACTTGCCGACGACGACGAGACGCGCGACTCGCCGTCGCACCACGTCGCGGCGGCGCAGCGCCCCCCCGCGTCCGAGGCGAGCTTCGAGGGGGACACGTCGGTGGACTGGGAGGCCGGAACGCAGACGCTCAAGTCCATCTTTCCCCAGGCGGAGGACTCGGTGCTGCTGCTTATCCTGCAAGAGTGCCACGGTAACGTCGAGACGGCCATCGATCGTTTACTAGAAATGACATAGCTACTTGGCCTTCTTACTCCCCGCCATCTTCTTCGCCGCCGAGCGCTGCGGCAGCTTGACCTTGTCGCGCTTGCTGCCGACCGCCGCCTTGACCTTTTCGGCGGCCTTCTTGCCCTGCTTCTTGTTCATGCGGCGCGCCTGGCGCTCGGGGTCGCTCTTCTTGGCGAGTGCACGCTGGTCCTTGCTGAGCGACGCAAGGTATGACGCGTTCTTCTCCCGCTCCGCGGCCGAGCGGCGTACCGTCGGCGAGGAGCCGTTCGGCGTCGGCGCGCCAGACGAACGCACACGCGACGCGTCCGCACGGCGCTTGGGCGGCGTGCGCGGAGAGTCGGATGCCGGGCGCTTCCGTGGCCGCTCGCTCGTGTTGGTATTCTTGCACCGCGACAGACGCAGCGCACGCTTGCGGAGCTTGATGCGGCGGCGGAAGGTCTCGCCGTCGGCGAGCTCGATCGGCTTGGCGACCTGCTTGACTTTGCCGCGTGCCTGAGGGCGCTTGGCGGCAATGAACGCCTCTTCGGCCTCGTGCATCGCGAGGAGCTCGTCGACGCACGCGACATCGTAAAACTTGACGTACGCAAAGCCTTTGCCGAGCTGCGTCGCCTTGTCGCGCACAATACGCACGCTCTGCACCCACTCGCCGCGGCGCGTGCCTTGCCCAGACGCGCCATCGAGACGCAGCGACGACGCGGCGGCCGCCGGCGGCTCGCCGCGCTCCTCGCGCACGAGCTTCTCAAAGAGCGCACGCACCTCTTCTTCGCCCGCCTCAAAGTCAAGGTTGCCGACAAAGAGCGTGCGCTTCAGATCCTGGCTCGTGCTGTGGCCACCGAGCGGTGTGCCGTCGGCGAGGCGGACCTTGTCCAGGCCAGACTCAATAATCTCGTGGGGGGCCAGCGGCGTGACGAGGTCCGCACGCAGATGGCGCTCGCTAAAGAGCGAGTTGTCCATCGCACGCGCAAGAAGCGCGGCAAGGACCGCGCCCGTGACACGCGCGTCGTACGCCGCATCTGTCTTGCTGTGCTTGGCGAGCTCGGCGTGGACCATGCGGGGCTCACCGATACGGACGTACGCATTCACCGCGTCTGCTTTCTCATTGACCTCTTGGTTGATGTAGGCAATCTTGCGCTTCTGCTGCGCGGTGAGCAGCGGCTGGCTTGGCGTGGGGTCCTCCTTGTCTTTCTCGCCCTGCATCTCGCGGAACTTGCGCGCACGCTCGCGGCGCTTGCTCGCGGCATTCGCCGCCTCTTCGTCCTGCGCAAAGTCGTTGGTCGGCACACGGAACGAGACGCTGCGGAAACGCAGCGAGACAATCTTGGTGCATTCGGGGTAGGGCGAGAGGTTCTCGATGTGCCGAATGAGCTGCTTCCGCAGCGCGCGGCTCGTCACGGCGGCGATCGGAATATTGCCGACAAAGATCGTGCGCTTGTTGCGGCCGACATCGGTATCCTTGGGGTCCTCGAGAGGCACCTTTTGCTTGGACTTGGACCGAGCGTCGCCGTCGATGAACGATTGCATCTGGTCCTCGTCCCAGTCCTCGGCGCCGGACAGTTCCTCGAGCTCGGTATCGGCAGGCACCGAGTTGGGGTCGGCAGCTTTGGCAGCTTTGGTCGGCTCGATGTCGGCTTCGTCGACCTCGTCGATATCTTCGACCTCTTCATCGCCATCGTCATTTTCTTCCTCTTCCTCCTCCTCGTCCTCTTCCTCGTCCTCTTCCTCGTCCTCTTCCTCGTCCTCTTCTTCGTCCTCTTCTTCGTCCTCGTCCTCGTCCTCGTCCTTCTCCACCTCCTCATCGTCCTCCTCATCGTCCTCCTTCTCGGCCTGCACAGGCGCGCGCTTCACGACCGGCGGCGCAGCGGCAAACATCGCATCGAGCTCTGCATCAAAGCCCGCTGCACGCGAAAAAAGGCCGCCCTCGGCGCCTTTCGATCCCTTCACGCCAAGCTCCTTCCCCATCGCGGTCAGCAGCAACCAAATTTTTGAAATCACGTGCAGTAAGCTACGGCTAAACGCGCTCGTAAAAGCGGCGGTACTTGTCGTCGACCTTGGCGAGGTAGTAGGCGCCCTTCCAGAGGTCCTCGAGCGAACCCTGCGGGTCGTAAGCGACCGCGTTGTGCGTCGCCTCGCGCGTCTTGAGCGCGTCGACGTACGCGTTGCACGGCACGACCTGCATGGCCGCGAGGCGCTCCGTCAGGTCGAGCGTCGCGCGGATCTTGTCCGTAGCACCCGCGACGCGGATGACAAACATCGAGGCGGCGCAGCCCGAGCCGAAGGAGTACATCAGGATGCGCTTGCCCTGCAGCTCCTCGCTCGACTTGTTCGAGAGGAGCGAGGCAAAGCCGCCGTACAGCGAGCCGGTGTACATGTTACCGCAGCGGCGCACCGTGTCCATACCCGGCTCGAGCTTCTCGTTGCCGAGGGGCTTCGCGAGCGCGGTAAAGAGCTTCTCGAGGTCCTTGTTGGTGATGGTTGACCGGCGGTCGAGGTCCTTGTACTCGGCGGGCACCTCGGCGTACTTTTCGTTGGTGGGATCGGCGAGGTAGTCGTTGTAAAGCTGGGTGAGAAGAGAAACGTACCATGCGAGCAAAGCCCTTCTGCACGAGTTTTGCGTAAGGAGAGTGCAGTGCGACAAAGTCGACGTCCGCGAGGCTAAAGTCGGCGCGCGGGTCCTGCGACGTCGCGCTCTTGTTCAGCGGCAGGCCCTTGGACTTGGCGAGCTTGCTGTACTTGGCACGGAAAGCATCGTACGAAGCATCCACCGAGCCGAGGTAGGTCTGCAGCGTCTCAGGGCCGTCGACCTGGGGGTACTCGGACGAGAGATCGGGCTTGTAAAAGTCCCAAGCGTTGATCATGTGCGTTCCGTGCACGGCTGGGTGAGAAGAAGAGACGTACGTTCCATGACTAGCGGGGCATTAGGGCCGATCAGCATCGCGACCGCGCCCGCGCCGCCGACCGGGCGCGCGCTGCCCTCGGCGTAGATCGCAATGTCGCCCGCAAACACAATCGCCTCGCGGCCGTCCCACGAGCTGGACTCGATCCAGTTGACCGCATTAAAGAGCGCAGCGGTGCCACCGTAGCACGCGTTCTTCGAGTCGATGCCCTCAATGTCCGTGTTGCCGTGCGATGCAAAGAGGTCCATCAGCACCGTCTTGACGGCCTTTGACTTGTCGATGATCGTCTCGGTGCCCACATCGAGGCGGCCAATGTTCTTGGGGTCGACGTTGTACTTTTCGAGCAGGTTCGACACGGCGGTCAAGGCAAACGACTGGATGTCCTCGCGGTCGTCGGTAAAGGCCATGTACTGCTGGCCGAAGCCAATCGTGTACTTGCCTTTCGACACGCCATCGAACTCCTCCAGATCCGCTTCAGAAATGCACTGCGTCAAGAGGGGGTACGTACGCGCTTGGGGAAGTATACCTCGATGGCCTTGATACCGACGTTCTCGGGACGTTGCGACATGGGGGCTGGAGAAACTAGATGCACGTCTGCGCGAAATGCGAACGCGCCCAAGATTCTCAAACGTGGCACACTCACTGCTTACGTAGACATTTGGGGTCGCCGAAAATGGCGTGGTTCGGCCGCGCCACGCGGCGATGCGCATGCAGCGCCTGACCAGGAGCGCTGGCTGCGGCGCAGCCCTGGGGTGGCCCGCGCGTGTTGGGGAAGGAGGCGTTGCTCCGCCCCATGGGTGATGGATGTATAGGACATAGCTAGGATATACTACCGCTCGAGCGCATCGCTCACGCCCCACACCCACCGGTCGCCGTCGGTGGGCGGGCCGAGATCCATAGCGAGCGGCACGCCGTCGATGCGGTGTTTTTTGCGCGACTCGTACACGTCGCCCGGCGACGCGGCATGCTCGCGCCGCCGCTTGGTCTGTGTACTGCGCTGCTTGCGCGCATAGACCGAGAGGAGTGTATGGCAAAAGTCATGGCCCTCCTGCATCCACGCCGACGACGTCTGCCGCGCGCGGGGCGCCGGCGAAAAGAGGCGGCTCGGTTTCGGCGCGAGGCCATCGGAAAAGAGCTCGTCGGGCTGCGCGATCTCGGTGTTGCACATCGCCGCAATCGCCGACGCAGTCCAGCTCGCCGCGTCCTCGTCCAGGCCGTGGTCCGAAAGCGAGCCGGAAATATCCGTAGGATCGTCGAGCCACAAGTGGTCCGTCTCGGCGGTCTCCATGCCGAGCGCCGCAGGGATCTCGGACGGGCGCGCACGTCGCTCGGAGCGTTCGCCTTGGGCGTAGGGATGCTGCAGCGACGAGGGGAGCGTGTACGAGTCGGGGCGCGGGCGCGGGACGAGCGTCTCGAGTGCAAAGTCGGCCCAGATGCTCACTTCCGGCGCCGACTCGCCGGGCCAGCCGCTGCGGAAGAGCGCCGCATAGGGCCGCGCGCTGGGGCCGGGGCCATAGTGCCGGAAAGGCCACGTCGGTGGCTGCGGCACCGTCATGACCTGCGCACGCATCTGCAAGTGCGGCGCAAGCACCACCGAGCCGTCCGGCTGCAGGGTATACGAAGAGGGGCCGGCCGCAGCGTCCGCGTCCGCGTCCGCGCCGCGGCGCTTGGCCTCGACTGCGGCCTGTGCACTGGCCGTGCCGCTCGCGACGCAGCTCAGCGCATCGTCGCGCGCAGCATCGCTCGGCGTGTGCATCGACAACTTCGAATGCACGCGTGGATCGAGCTTGGGCTGCGACGAGCCGGCGGGCTGCAGGGTATGCGGAGCATGGTGAATAAAAAAGGGATTGCCAAACGGATAGGACGGATGCTGCTCGATCGGCAGCGTATCCGTATCGAGGTCCTCCGACAGGGGTAAGAGGTGCTCGGGCACTTGCACCACTTCTCCGTCGAGCGTCGGAATCGGGAGCTGCTCGCAGTCCAGCAACGGATGCTGCAGAATCGGGTTATGAAAGCGTGGATCGTCTGCCTGGTGCAGCGGCGGAAACATGAGCTTCGACGCTGCGGTCGACAGGCCCCGGTCGCGCACGCCCGGCCGCGTGTCGGACGCCATGCGAAGTGTTTGGCCCGATCCCGATGGTGGAGGCTACGAAAGCGACTGGCGCCACGCGGCATAGTGGCCGAGCATCGCGGGGGTGATGCGGCGCTTCATGGCGCGCGCGGCGGCGTCCCAGTGCCGGGCGGCGATCTAGGTTAGGAGGGCGACGTACCTCTTTGCAGTCCATATCTTCGTTCATAGCAAGGATGCCGGCTTCCTGGCAGATCGAGACGACCTCCGCGCCCGAACATCCCTCGGCGCGCTCGGCGACCGCGCCAAAGTCGACGTCGGCCGCGACCGACATCTTGGCCGCGCGCATCTCGAGGATCTTGCGGCGTGCGTCGGCATTCGGCGGGCCGACGTACACCAGGCGGTCCAGGCGCCCGGGGCGCAGCAGCGCAGGGTCGATGCAGTCCGGCCGGTTCGTCGCGGCGACCACCACGACGTGGTTCTCGGTATCGATGCCGTCCATCTCGGTAAGGAGACTCGCGACAATGCGGTCGTTCGACGCGTTATTCGACTCCATGCTGCGCACACCCGAGATCGCGTCGAGCTCGTCAAAGAACAAAATGGACGGCGCAGCGGCGCGCGCGCGGCGGAACATTTCGCGGATCGCGCGCTCCGACTCGCCCACGTACTTACTCACGAGCTCGGGGCCGCGGATCGCAAGAAAGTTGAGGCCGCTCTCTTTCGCGAGCGCCTTGGCGGTCATGGTCTTGCTGCAGCCCGGCGGGCCGTACAAGAGCGCGCCCTTTGGCGCGTGGATGCCTAGGCGCTTAAAGGTATGTGCGTGCGTCAGAGGCCATTCGACGCACTCGCGGATCTGGCGCTGGACGCTCGGCAGGCGCTCGCCGCTCGGGCCGACCTGGTCTCCATTGTCCGCAATGTCCGACCAGGCGACCTTGGGCGTCTCGACAAACACCTCGCGCATCGCCGACGGGCGCACAATCATCTGTGCGTGCCCAAAGTCGGCGAGCGTCACTTTCTCTGGCGTCGCGTCACCGAGCGAGAGGTGCGCAATGCTTCCATCGAGCGACACGCTGCGTGCGATCGCCGCCATGCCTGCCTCACGCACGAGCGCCGAGAGGTCGGCGCCGACGTATCCGTGCGTGCGGCCGGCAACGAGGTCGAGATCGTCGTCGCTCAGCGCGTGGGGGACCCTGCGCAGGAGCACGCCGAGGATTGCACAGCGCGCTGGCCGGTCCGGCACGCCGATCTCAATCTCGCGGTCCAGGCGGCCCGGCCGGCGCAGCGCAGGATCGAGTGCGTTGGGGCGGTTCGTCGCGGCAATGACGACCACGCGCCCCGTCGACGTCTGCACGCCGTCGAGGAGCGTAAGGAGCGTCGCGACGACGCGGCGCTCGACTTCACCGGCCCCTTCGCCTTGCACGGACGCGCTGGCATCGCGGCGCGGCGCAAGTGCGTCGATCTCGTCCATGATAATGACGCTGCGCTCGTGCGACTGTGCAGCTTCGAAAACGGCACGCAGCTTCGACTCGGTCTCGCCGTGGTATGTCGAGCTGAGCTCGGGGCCGTTGATGGTCAGCACGTGTGCCTGGAGCGACGCCGCGACGGTTCGTGCGAGCGAGGTCTTGCCGGTGCCCGGCGGGCCGTAGAGGAGCACGCCACGGGGCGGCTGCAGACCGTACTGTTCAAAGAGCGCCGGGCGCGTCAGGGGAAGCTCGACGAGCGTGCGGATCGCCGCGATTTGTGTGTCGAGCCCACCGAGTGCCTCATACGCCGCCGCGTCGACCAGCGCCTCGGCCGGCGCGTCCTGCGCCTCGGTGAGCGTGAGCTGCGTCTGGCGCGTGACGAGGACCAAGGTCCCTTTTTCGGCGTGCTCCTTTTCGTCGACGTCCGCGTCGGTGAATGTCGCGCGGTACGTGCGCCCTTGGAAAGCAAACTCGAGCTCGGACCCGAGCTGCACAATGCCAATGTCCACGATGGTGTGCAGGAGCACCGTGCGAAGAAGCGTCTGGAGGAGGTCGTCCTTCACCTCGGTGATCGACGCGCGCAGGCGCTGCGCAACAAGCCCGTCGTGCTTGGCCGTCGCAACACGGTCCACGTCGACCTTGTCGCCATCAGCAAGGCCCGCGGGCACCGCGAGCATTGCCGGCAGCGACACGGTATGCGGCGCGAGGTCAAACGCCGGCCACGCTGTCCCTGCAAACAGCGCGGTGTCTTTGCGCACCACGACATGCGCCCCTGTCGAAATCTTGAGCTTCTTGAGCGTATCGCCGTGCACGAGGATCCGTGCATCGGCCGCGAGCGACGCGCCGGCGCCGCGCACCGTCACCTGCAGCGGAGCGGTCAGCGCCATGGTTGCTGACTAAGCTGCGCAGGAGCCATTCTCTTGCGAGGATGCGTGCTTTGGCCGTGCGGCGGGCGCCGCTGCTGCGGCGCATGTACGTCCCTGTGCGTTTTGCGCATACGCCTGCAAAGAGTGATACGGATATCGTGATTGTGGGCGGAGGCGTGGTCGGCCTCGCGATGCTGGGTGGCCTGGGTACGTCGCATGACTGACGCAGTTGCGAATCCCGCACTCCCCCCGATGAAGGTCGCGCTGGTGGACACGATGGACCTGTCGCGCTTTGCATCGTGGCAGGATCAGAAGAAAAGCACGACGCGCGCTGCTACGGCGGCGCACGACGGCGTGCAGTGGGAGAACCGCGTGATTAGTATGAACATGGACAACCTCGCGTGGATGAAGCGTACGTTGCTGTACTAAACCAGAAATCGGCGCAGACGCCTACCTGGACTGGTCGCGCATGCGCACCGTCGAGCGCATCCGCGTCTGGGACGGCCTCTCGGACGCCGGTGCAGAGTTTGGGCCCGGGCCCGGGCCCGACGGCGCGCTCAGCTCGATGGTCGAGATCTCCAACGTGCAGCAGGCGCTCTACCGCCTGATCCAGGCGCGCACGGCCGAGCCGTCGTGCAATGTCTCGGTCGAGATCCTGGACAAGACGCGCGTCGCAAACATTACCGCGCCGAGCCAAAACGCCTGGCCGCTCCTCGAGCTCGAGCGCGAGAACGAGACGCGGGCGATCGCGACGCGCCTGCTCGTCGGCGCGGACGGGCACAACTCGCCGGTGCGCAAGTTTTCTAGCATCGAGAGCTTCGGATGGCCGTACCACTGCAAAGGCCTCGTCGCGACGCTGCGCACCGGCATTGCGCCGCAGAGCGCCGAGCCGCTCGTCGACCAGAGCGCGTGGCAGCGCTTCCTGCCGACGGGCACGCTCGCCTTCCTTCCCCTCTCGCCGAGCACCGGCACGATCGTGTGGGCACTCCCCCCTCCCCTTGCCGACGCGCTCGGCGCACTGCACCGCCACGACGCGGCGCAGAACGAGATGCCGACGCTGCTTGCTGCGCTCATTTCCGCTGGATTCCGCCTGCCGTGGGACGCGCTCGAGCGGCTCGTGTACGAGGCCAAAGACCTCGCGGCGCTGCCCGAGCCTGATGTCGCCGCGTTCCGTGCCGCGATCCTCGCCGAGATGGTGCACGCGGAGCAGGTGCTCGGCGAGCGCGCGCCGAGTGCGCACCTCGGCACGGTCCCCCCGCTGGGCGACGCGGTAGACGTAAAGAGCGTCGCATCCTTTCCCCTGCAGCTCAAGCACGCGGGGTGCTACCTCGGGAGCACGCTGAACCGCAACCTGCACACGTCGCTCCCTACGCCGTCGGCGCTGATTTCCGGCGCACTCACCGCGCTGGGCCTCACACCCGGCGGCGCGGCGCGTGGCGAGGGCCAAGGGCGCACGGTGCTCGTCGGGGACGCGGCGCACACGACGCACCCTCTCTCGGGCCAGGGCCTGAACCTCGGCATCCAGGACGTGCGTGCGCTGAATGACACGCTCGCCGCCGCTGCCGCCGACGGCATGGACATTGGCACGGACAGCGCGCTGCGTCCCTACGAAGCGGCGCGCTACCTGCCGAACCAGGCGATGCTCTCCGTCACCGACCACCTCCACTGGCTCTTTGCGACGCGCCCTGCGTCGCCGTACACGGAGCACGGCGGGCTCGCGCAGTCCGTGCGCCAGGCCGCGCTCCAGGCGCTGGTCTGGGCGCGCTCGACCGGCCTGGACGTGGTGAACGAGCTGGGGCCGCTGAAGCAGGTGCTGCTGCAAGGCGCAGGATCGACAAAGCGTATGTAGCTAGCTACTCTAGCACATTGATACGGTACCACACGTCGCGGCAGTCGACTGCGTGTACACGCACTGTGCGGCGGGGATCGTCGACACCTTGCGCCGCGACGCCGAGCGCCTGGACGACCGTGCGGCGGTACGGTACGAGCGTGTCGTGCACAATACGCGGCACGAGCGCCGAGAGCACTTGGAACGCCGCCGTACGCGTGCGCGGCGGGCTGTACGGCCCCGGCGTGACGTTTGCGACGAGGTGCGGAATGAGCGTCGCGAGGTGCTCGTCGAGGGCGGCGGCGAGCGCGCTCGGCGGGTCGTCGGGCTCGAGCCGCTCCGGCACTTGGGCGAGCGCCGCGTGGAGCGCATTCGCGGCCGACGCGCGCGCATTCGCATCCGGGATGCTGAGCGTGTGCACGAGCAGCGGCAAGAGCGCAATGACCTTGTCGACGAGCGTCGCCTCGGGCAGCGCCGGCAGCAGCGTCGCGAGCGCAATGAGATAGGTCGTCTGCTCCGCGCCCCCTTTTCGGTAGCCCGCGACAAATTCGGGAAAGAGGCGGTCGAGCAGGCGCTGCTTGTAGAGCAGGCGCAGCTGGAAGCCGTTGGCCTTTGAGAGCAGCTCGTCGTGCGTCGCAAGCACCCTGAGTGCGCCGGCGGCCGCCGCGCCGAGCGTCGCGTCGCCAAAGAGCTCGCGCTGCAAACGGTCGAGCATCGCGGCGCCGACGTCGCTGCCGCGCGCAAGGAGGCCGCGCGCGAGCCACACCCACGCATAGACGCCTTGGATGCGCCGAGGGAGCGCGCGCGTCGACACGAGCGGCGCCCAGAGCGCGTCGAGCTTCGCCTCGAGCTGCGCGACGTCCGCGTACTTGTTCGCGAGCGCACACAGGAGAAAGTAGGCCGATTGGCTCTCGAACGTGTCGCCGGCGCGGTCGGGGCGGTCGACGAGGAACGCGTGCGTCGCCTCGATCCACGAGAGTGCGTCGCCGCTCGGCAGCGCGGCCTGGCGCTTGGCGCCGACGATAAGCGCCGCAACGACGCCGATCAGGTTCGCGTCCGTCTCGGGCGCATCCGCGCGGGGCACCGGCGCACAGGCCGAGAGCGCCGCGAGGCACTCGCGCAGGATGGTCTCCTGGCGCTCGGCAGAGAGCGTCGGGACGAGCACTGCGAGAATCTCGCAGGTATACTGCACAACCGCGACGTCGGCCGCGACGCGGTCGCTCTGTGCGCCTTTGAGCAGGTTGACGAGGCGCAAGGGGAGGCTCGCGGCATACTTGGGTATATCCGTATGCTGCGCCGCGAGCTTCTTTTCGAGGCACACTTGGAGCGTGGCAAGCAGCGCGCACGCGTAGCCGACGGTGCGCGCATCCGCACGTTGTGCGCCGCACGCCGACGCAAGCAGCGCACACACCCGCACGACGAACGCGTCAAAGAGGTCCGGCGCGGTGCACAGACGCGCGAGGGCCCCCAGAGCGAGGCGGATGCGGAAGAGGTCCGCCTCGGCGGGCAGCGTGTACGGCAGCTGCTCGAGGAGGAACGGGAGCGTGTGTTCCTCGATCGAGCGCTTGCTCGCAGAGAGGATCCGGTCGAGGCCCGCGAGCGCCGCCTCGCGCAGTGCGTCGTCCGCCTCGGGCGCCAGCAGCACGGTCTGGATGCAGCGCGTGGCGTAGTCGACTTCGTCCGCGCGCAGAAAGCCCGGCACCTGCACGAGCATCACGAGGCCGTGGAGCGCCGCGACGTCCGCACGGCGCTCGAGGCCTCGGGTGAGCGCGGAAAAGAGCGTGTCGTGGAACGCGTCGAGCGGCCGCCCGTCGCTGTCGTACGTGCGCTGGCTCTCGCCGGTGTATACGCGCTGCACGAGGTCGAGGAGCGCGGCGAGGAGCGCGAGGATATGCGTCTCGTCCTCGTCGCCCTCCTCCAGCTTGCCGAGGAGGAGCGTGAGCACGGCCTTGAGGGCCATTGCCGACGTCGCCGGCGTCGCGTCGATGAGGCTCTGCACGATCTTCATGCAGGTCTTGGCGAGCGACTTGCTCGGCTCTTTGAGCTCGTTGGTGCACTCGTCGAGCACGACGTTGGCCATGCCTTGAGGCTCTGCGTCCGCGTAAAGGATGCGCAGCATGGTCGTGAGCGTCGTCTGTGCCCACTGCGCGGACTCATCGTCGGTCGCCTGGAGGATATCGAGCTTGAGAAAGGCCCATACGTCGTCCGCGTTCGCCTCGGTCGCCGCGCGGCCGTACACCGGCAGCGCATTGTTGAGCGTGTGCAGGACGTCGACCTTGGCTGAGCCCCCGCTTGCGCTGAGCTTTTCGAGGAGCAGCGGCATAGCCATCGGCGCAAACGCGGGCGAGGCGCTGATGCACGCACGCAGCGCGTCCTTGAGCATTTCCGGCGTGATGTGGTACGGGTCGTCGGGCGGCGGCCGGAACGTAATCGGAAAGTAGCAAAAGATCACGTTGAAGAACGCCTCGACCTGGGCCTTTTCCATCTCCCACTCCAGCAGGAGCACACGCGCGAGGCCAAAGTGGATGAGCAGCACACGGGGATCCTTTTCGCCCGCGACAAGCTTGGTGTAGCCCTGGACAAAGGCGGACCCCGGCGGGCCGCGCTCGCCGTCGACGGTGCGCATCGCCGCGAGGCCCGCTCGGTTGCGTGCCACGAGCGAGTCTAGCAGCCGCACGGCCGTGTAGCGCAGCGTCTGGGGATGCGCACGCAGCTCGAGCGAGGAAAAGAGCGCGTCGCTGACGACGCGCGCCTCTTCGCCACCAAAGTGGTTGCGGTCCACGACCTGGTCCTTGGCAAAGCCGACGCCACTCAGCGCCAGCAGCGCATCGAGGCAGTCGACGAGCATCTGGCTCTGCGCGAGCGTGCGCTGCTCGGCGGCGGCGGTCGCCGCACGGGGCGCCGACGCCGGCACGAGCGTCGCGTCGTTCCCGAGACGGCTCGCGGCATCGGCGAGCGCCGACGCATCGCTGAGCTTCTCGCTAAAGAACGCGGTGAGCGTGCGGATGATCTGCTTCGTGAGCTGGGGATGCGGCCCTTGCGCGGCGAGGTGGGATACGACGCGGCTCAGAAGCGACACGGCCATCGTGCGCTCCGCATCGTTCTCGCTCGTGAGGTGCGGCCCAATCGCCTTGACGAGCTCCAGGAGCGAGACACGCTCCTCGCTCACGTCCGCGAGGACCGACGGTGGGACCTCCTCGTACGTCCCTCGGACGTACGCACCGATCGCTGCCTCCATCGAGAAAAAGGTGGAGTTGTCGGCCGATTCTACCATGGACGACGAGCAGGCGGCGCTCGTGTCGCAGATCGCGCAGCTCAGCGGCGCGATCGACCACCGCCGCGATCAGATGCGCGGCCGCGGCCGGGGGCGTGGCCGGGGGCGTGGCGCGGCGCGTGGCTCGCAGAACCGCTCGCTGGTCTTTACGCACGGGAGTGGCGCTGGCCAAGGCGAGGCACAGGACTGGGTCAAGCGGCGCTCGGCGACGAGCATGGCGCTCGTGAACAAGGCGGTATACGATCCGTACGCGGCCGCAGCTGCGTCGAGTGCAAAAGAGCACACCTTCCGCCCGAAAAAGGACACGGTGCGCCGGGGCGACAATATGGGCGAAGTGCTCGTCGACGGCGTCGTCTTTGTCTTTGACGAGAGCGGCACCAAGCTCGTGAAGAAGTCCACCGCCGAGCCCCAGCCCAGTAGCTCGACGCCGCTGCAGACGTCGATCAAGGGCGAGGCATACATCCGGACCAAGAACGGAAACCTGATCAACAAGCAGCTCGTCGCCGACCGCCGCGCGGCGCGCGCCAACGCGGGCCGTGCCAAGCGCCTCGCGAAGCTCACCAAGATGATCACCAGCGTGCAGCGCGCACGCAAGCCGAAAGAGCTCTGTGCCTACTTTACTCGGACCGGCGCCTGCCGCCGGGGTGCCCAGTGCCCGTTTGTGCACGACGAGGCGAAACGCGCCTTGTGCCCGGGTGCGCTCAAGGCGACAGGCTGCACGAATGCGCAGTGCCGCCTGCCGCACACGCCGACGGCCCACACCATGCCGCACTGCGTCCACTATCTGCGGAGCGGGCAGTGCCGCAACGGCGAGGCGTGCAAGTATACCCATGCGGACATGGCGCCGGATGCGCCGCTCTGCCGCGCGTTCCTGCGCCTCGGCTACTGCGAAAAAGGCGCCGAGTGCACCGAGCGCCACGCAAAAGAGTGTCCCGAGTTTGCGGAGCACGGCAAGTGCGAAAATACGCACTGCCGCCTCGCGCACTCGGCGCGCGCCTCCGAGGCGCCGCCAGATACGCTGTTTGTGCGCGACGACGCGGCTGCGCGTGACGAGCCGTTCGAAGTGGACCCTGCGCCGGAAGTTGTGCATCCCCAGGGCAAGGGCGCCAAGGCTTTTGCAAAGCAAAACGACTTTATCTCGCTCGACAGCCTCGGTGAGGCGGACGACATGTCCGAGACCTCGTCGGTGTCGTCGTATATGACCGACGAAGGCGCGAGCGACCACGAAGTAGACCAGGGTTTGTAATGTACACTATGAAGCTTGCTTGCCGAGCCACACATCGCGCTTCGACGGCGTCTTGCGGTAGAGCGACGAAATGGCCTCGCTTTCTTTTGCGCCGGGCGCATTGTGTGCGGCGTTCGCCTGGGCCACACGCACCTGCTGCGCCGCGTACGCACCGGGCGCGGCGTCGTTGAGCGTCGGCAGCCGCGGCTTGGCGCGCTTTTCGCTCGACTCGTTCTTTTTACGCTTGTTCTTGCGTTGGGACAGCAGGGCGCGCAGCTCGCTCTGCTCGTCCTCGGGCGGATTGAGCCACACGAGGTCCGAGTCGAGCGTCGTGCGGCCCTCGGCCAGGGCCTGGGGCGAGAAGGGCGTCTCGCACACCGGGCACGGCGTCTCTTGTTCGTCCTTTTTGCCCTGCAGGCCCGTCGTGGAGCGCAGGCCGGACTCGCTCACCACGCATCCGCACGGCCACAAGCACACCGTCTTGAACTTGCCCGTGAGCGCGCGCTGCGTCAGGGGGCACGAAAAGGGGTAGGCGTGGTCGTCGTCCTCGCCCGCAGCGCTCTGCGCGAGCTTGACCTGGCGCACGTCCTTAAGCCCTTTGATATGCCCCGCCGCCTTGTTTTCCACGTCCGTCGCCTCGTCCTGCGCGCGCCGCAGCAAGTACTCAATCACGCCGTCCTTGTTGTAGAGCTGGCCGAGTCGGTCGGCCATGATTGGCGCACTCAGCGGCTTTTTCGTAAGGCGGCACTGCGACCAGAGCGAGTGCCGCACCTCGTCCTTGTCGACTTTTTCATTCGCCGCCGCCTTGGTGCGCACGAGATCGTCGCGCTTCGCGATCGAGCCACCGTCATTTCCCTGCGTCAGCCACACGACGTACCATCCTGGTGGAGGTGGATCACGTGGCCGTGGAGGCCGTCGCCGCTTCGCCTCGGACGTGGAGCATACGGCATGTTCTTCTTGGTAGGTCGCGCGGCTGACGCAGAAAAACTTGGATCACCGGACAGAGCTCCATCCGTCATTCTATGGGCCGTCGATGGTCGAGTTCTGTAAGTTTCCGCCCTAACGCAGTGTCGCGCAAGCTCAAGGACGACGTCGAGGGCACGTGTACCGGGAAATACGTACGTCGCGACGCTCACGCAGGGTTATATCATCAAGGTCGTGTCGATCATGGATGTCGGACAGGGCAAGGTGATGCCTGGAACGGGCCTCGCCGAGTTCCGCAGCAAATACCAGGCGATCGTCCTGAAGCCGGTACGTTGCAGCGCTGACCCAGTTCAACGGCGAAGTGATGGACGCGCTCGTCACCAATGTGAACAAAATGGGCTTCTTTGCCGAAGTGGGGCCACTGAGTATCTTTGTCTCGTCGCACCTGCTGCCCATCGACTACAAGTTCCAGCCGGACGCGAATCCGCCCGAGTTTGTCTCGCCGACCGATGTACGTGCCCAGGCTCACCCAGAACCTCGTCAAGGGCCGCAAGGTGCGGATCCGTATCGTGGGCACGCGTGTGGATGCAAACGAGATTGTACGTACGGTGACTAATGCAGTTTGCCATTGGGACGATGAAGGAGGACTACCTGGGACCTTTTGACTAGACGCAATGAGAGACTTAGAGTGCAGTACGGTGCGACGTCTCCACGCGCAGCGTGAGCATCAGCAGCGCAGCGACAATAAAGAGCGCCGCAGCAATGTAGATGGGCGCCGAGGGGTTTGCCGACGAGCCGTAGATTGCGACAATCACGGCGACCATGCCGGTGATGCGGTTGAGCGACGCGCTGATACCGTCGGCCGTACCACGCAAAGGTGCAGGGAAGGACTCGGGCGTGTAGCAGTACAGCACACCGTACATGATGTTTTGGAAAAAGGTCGTGAGACAGCTAAAGGCCAGCGAGCCATTCGGCGTGTGCACACCCGTGAAGCCGAACAAGAAGACACCGGAAAGGAGCGTGCTGATCATCAGCGCACCGCGGCGGCCCGAGCGGGGAATCTCGACAAGGAATGCGGCGATAATGCTGCCGGGCACACCACACACCGACACAATCGCGTAGTTGCGGTAGGTCATGTACGTCGAGTCAGGGCCCGACGCACTGTCACCCAGGTACAGCACAATGAACGAAGAAAAGAGGGGGTAGGCCAGGCCGATGATAGCCCACAGCAGCCAGATCATCGCGGTCGTGTAGCCGAGCTGGCGCGTCGCAAACAGGGCCTTGATGCCGGAGCGCGTGTTGCCTTTCGAGCTGCGCGCGAGATCCTCGCGCAGGTTGCGCAGGGACATTTTGGCGCTGTCGACAAAGCCGAGCTTGGAACGCACGACCTCTTCCTTGTAGTCCATGTACTCGTCCTGGCCCGCGGCCGAGCGCAGAATGCTCACAGAGAGCATGTCCTCAGGCAGCGGACGGCCGCACATCTTGGCAAAGCGGTGCATCGCATCAACCGCCTCCGCGTCGCGGCCCTTCGCCAGGAAGTACTTGGGCGACTCGGGGATGCGGAACACGATGAAACGCAAAAAGAAGCAAAAGAAGGTAATGCCGCCGATAATAAAGATCAGGTAGCGCCAGCTGGCGTTCGAAGCGACCCAGCCACGCGAGTTTTTGATCAGACAGTCGCCCATGACCTCGGGGTCGCAGCTAAACTTGACCACGAGACCCCACGCAATCAGCGACGCAATCAGCTGGCCCAGCGACCAGAAGACCGAGAGGCCCGCAAGGAGGTTCTGGCGGTTACCGGGCAGGAACTCGAGCAGGAGCATACCGTCGACGGGCAGCGCACCGCCGAGACCAAAGCACAGCGCACCAAACAGGCCACCGAGCGCAGTAAAGGACGTCGCGCCGCCCGAGGCCGTTCCAAAGATGGCCGCAAGGAGGAGTGTCGCGTTGAACGAAAAGCGGCGGCCGACAATGTCTGCAGCCACACCCCAGAACGCAGCGCCGATGAGCATACCAGCAAAGACAGAGAGTGTCATGAAACGCGGCTGCGCGATGCCTTCGTGCGTTGTGATACCGGGGAAGAACTCGTTCTTGACCTGGGGGAGAATGATCGCGACCAGCTGCAACCACGCATTGTCCAGGAACCAGCCAACACCACACACGAGGAACAGGCCATAGTGCCACCAGGTCATGCCGATGTGCTCGTTGATGATCTTGTTGAGCACATACACCTTGCGCGCGTACACTTCGTCCACAGCCGAAGCTTCGACGTGGTGCGAGAGAACGTCCGAGCCAGAGAGACCGAGACCGCCATGCTCGAGCTTCTCGTTCAGGACGCCGGTGTGGTAGTCTTTCTCAATGCCTCCGGGCTGAAGTACGGGCTCAGACATGCTGGATAAGGAAAACTTCTACGGCGCGAAGACGCTCAGCTCAATGCATGCACGGCTGCATGCACGCTTGTCAGCTGAAATTAAGGTCACCACGTGCGCTTCATTCGGACGACACGTGAAAATAATTCCGTCCAACACAACAACACCGCGTGGCGCCATGGAGATGGCCATGGCGCAGGGCGCGACGCCAGGCACGCCGAAGCGCGCGGGGACCGTGCCAGATACGGACGCGAGTCCGCTGCCGACTCCGCCGCGGATAAGTCATATCTATAGCGCGGACAATGCGTCCGGCGCGGCCGCGCCGCCGCCTCCGCCGCCGCCGCCGACCGACAGTCCGACACAGAAAGGCGCCGCGTTGGACGCGTGTGTGACGCCGGGGCCGCCGCCGGGATCGCGCACGCTGCGTGGCAGCCTGACGATGAGTACAGGTCCGCGCAGTGTGGGCAACAGCCTGCGCAAACTACGTACGTATTGAAGCTAATGCAGGCTCGACGGTCCGCTCGGCAAGTGCCCACACCCGGCCGCAGCGCGTGTTGCGGCACAAGTTTGAAGAGGACGAGCAGGAAGCGGGGGAAGTTGATGGAATTGCGGCTCATAATGCGCCTGCGACAGAGGCAGGAACGACAGAGCCCGCCAAGGCAGCCAAAGAGCCTGCCGAGACCGACGCGCCGAACGAGCCCGATACAGCGAGCACGTCTACGGATCCTGCACACGCCACACTGCGCCTCAAGCCGACCGATATCCCCGAGATTCCCGCATTCCGTGCTCCAAAAACGCCTACAGAGCCCAAGGCCTCGGCCATGCACGAGATCCTTGCTGCGCCGATTCCGCTGCCCACGAATGAGCCGCGTGCAGGACTAGCGCGTGCGCCGCTGGCCGAGGTGCACAATCGTGCCGAGAAGCCGGCAGAGATGCAGGGCCGTGCGCCGCTGGCCGACGTACAGAATCGTGCTGCAGAGAAGCATGCGGCACTACGTGCCCCCGAAAAAGCCCCGGCCGTCACGCCGCTTCCCCCGCTTTCGTCGCAACCCCCCCCCGCGGCCTCGCCGGACCTGGAGAACGACTATCTGCAGCGGATGCTAAGCGAAGCAGAGCGCCAGGGCCGTGCCAACTATACCCCCCCCATGGGTCAGAAGCCGATGGCGAAAGAGACGACCTTTCGTGGCTGCCGCTTCCTCAAAGTGCGGCGAGCCGGCGAAGGTGGTTTCTCGACCGTATGGCAAGTGCGTGGCCCCCTTGCGATCCCTGCCGCGGTTGCCGGCGAGGAAGGTGTCCGTATGGAAGAGATCGACGAGGCGCACCAAGGCTACTTTGCGATGAAGCAAGTATCCCTTCGCCGTCTGGAGCCCGAGTCGCGCGACGAGCTGGTGCAAGAAGCGCAGCTGCTAGAGCAGCTTGCGCAGCGCCCCGGCAACGAGCGCTATATCCTGCGGTACTTTGGCCACCGCCTCAACAAAGACACGCTAAAAATTGTACGTCTATGCACTCACACAGCTCCTGGAACTCGGCGAGATGGACTTTGCGCACGTCCTCAAAGCACATGCCCCCCTCGGCCACGCCCAGATCTGCGACTACTGGCGGCAGATGCTCGAGGCGGTGCACTTTATCCACGAAGAAGGCAACCTCGTGCACACCGACCTCAAGCCCGCCAACTTTCTCGTGGTCGGCAACCGCCTGAAGCTGATCGACTTTGGCATTGCGCAAAAGATCCCGCTCGGCACGATCCACATTTCGCGCGACGCGATTGTCGGCACGCCCAACTACATGGCGCCCGAGGCGATCAAGATGGCCAAGGCGCATGGCCGCCGCGTCTACAAAGCCGGCAAAGCCAGCGACGTGTGGTCGCTGGGATGTATATTGTACCAAATGGTCTATGGCCGCCCTCCTTTTGACCGCCTGCCTGCGGACCGCAAGTTGGACGCGATTATCGATCCGAAGCACACGATCGCATTCCCCCCACACCGCGTCCTCGATGATCCAAGCTCTCCCCGCGTCGATCCGCTGCTGATCCGGACGATGCAAGCGACGTTGCGCTACGACGCACAGCAGCGTGCACAGATCCCCGAGTTGCTGCACGACCCCCTCATTTCGACCTACCTCGAAGAAACGGTGACTATATCCCGCCAGAAGCTCCGCGAACTCGTGGTGCGTCTGCGGATGCACGCCCTCCAAGGCGACCTGACCGAGGCCAACGCCGTGGAGCGCGCCGATGTCCTCTTCCGCAACCTCGCCGATTCTAGCACGTGACCTGCGCACGGCCACACCCGCTGTGATCACGATGGCGCCGCGGGAGAAGGCCCGTGGGCACCGCGTGCTCATCGCCGCGTTTGTGCTCCCAGATACTGTAGAATTTAGGGCAGATGAGAAAGGCTCGTCGGAGGAGACATCCGGGCCTCTTTCCGCGCCGTCGTCGCCCGTGCCCCGGCCCGCGAATACGCAGCATCTGGCCGACATGCTCTCGACGCGGCTCCAGATCGCAGTGAATCAGCAAGAGACGCGTGCTGCATCGCCGCGCAACAACCTGCCGCACCTCGGAAGTGCATCAAACTCGCGGCACTCCTCATTCACGCAGCGCGAGCGCGTCAGCATGGCCGAGCTGATGGCCGAAGCTTCCGGCTCCGGCACGGCGTACCTGCAGCCGGCCGGCTCGGCGATTGCGAGTACGCCCCCGTCGCCGAACGCGCAAGACATAACGTTTGATGCGCGCGGCGCCCTGGACGCGCGCCCGGGTCCCGGGACCATGTCCGACCACGGCCGCCGCGCCAGCCAGCAGTCGGCGGACCCTGCGCGGATACAGCGCAGCCGGCGCAACAGCGGCAACACGGGCCTGCCGCAGTTCCTCACGCCGCTGGGGCCGAAGCCGTCGGTCTCGCCACATGGGCCGCCCCAGCGCTCGCCGACGCCGCACGGCGTGCGCGACATGAAATCGACGCCGCCGGCGAGCATCATTTCCGACATGGCCGCGAAGCAAAACTCGCAGTCGACCGCCGTGACGCCCGCACCACAGGAGCAGAACCCGTTCGGGGCCGGGGTCGTGACGCCGATGCCCCCCGGCTCGCACGGCCCACGCACCAACTCGACACCGCTCCTGATGGAGCGCCCGGAGCTTGCTTCGGGGTGGACCAATGCCCAGGACGAAGGCGACGCAACGCTGCGGCCGCCCGAGCACCTGCGTGGTTCGAGCTCGGCGCCGAGCAAGCCCGGCAAGGCGCTCGTGCCCAAGTGCGAGGCGCCGGTGCCGGTGCGGGCGCAGAGCGGGCTGCAGGTCCTGCCGAGCGGCCGCGTGACGGTGAGCAACAAGCCCACGCCCGACATTGTGCCGGACACGGTCAACGTGAAGCGCCCGCGCAACGAGCCGGGCGAGACGACCGCCTCGGGCACGATCCACCGCCGCGGCTCGCTGTTGCGGCGCTCAACGCAGCGTGCGCCGTCGATGCGCTCGCGCAGCTCGTCGCATGCGTACCGCGGGCCGCAAGAAAGCGAGGAGAGCGCCGTTCCCTTTGACTTTGTGCCGAATCCCGGCGCAAACTACGGGCTGATCAATGCGGTGAACAGCGTCGGGGACGAGCGCCTGCCGAACGGCAAGCTGTACGTTGGCACGCTCGGCATCGAGATGAACTGGATCCCCGAGTCATTGCGTACCAAAATCGACCACCGCGCGCGTGTCGAGCACGACTGCGTGCCGGTGTGGCTCAAGGACGAAGACTACGTGAGCAGCTACCACCACTATTGCAAGCAGATCCTCTGGCCCACCTTTCATTACACGCTGCCCAGTGCACAGGGTCTGCAGTCGGAGCACCGCGCGTTCCGCGCGTATGTCGAGGTGAACCGGCGCTTTGCCGAGCGCATCGTCGAGGTGTACGAGGAAGGCGACGTGGTATGGGTGCAGGATTACCATCTGCTGCTGGTGCCACACATGGTGCGCGAGCGGCTTCCCCATGCGACGATCGGCCTCTTTGTCCACATTGCCTTTCCTTCGAGCGAAATCTTCCGGTGCCTGAGCATGCGCGAGGTGCTGCTGCGTGGCATGCTTGGCGCGGACCTCGTCGGGTTCCAGACGCACAACTTCTGCCGGCACTTTCGGCAGACGGTCAGCCGCATCCTGCAGCTGGAAGCGACGCCGCGCGGCATCCAACTGCGCCGTGCGTTTGTCACCGTCGCTCCGTTCCCGATCGGAATCGATGTGCGTACGCTGAACCGCAAGCGCGAGAACCCCGAGGTGATGGAGTGGGTCGAGCGCCTCGAGGAGCGATTCGCCGGCAAGCACGTCATTGTCGGTCGCGACAAGCTCGACTGGATCAAGGGCGTGCGCGAGAAGCTCCTTGCCTTTGAGGTGTTTCTCGACGAGCACCCCGAGTGGGTCGGCCGCGTGGTCCTCGTGCAGGTCGCGCTTGCGACCGTGCAAGAAAACAAGGAAGTGGGCGAGGCGACGGACATTGTCGCGCGCATCAACCGCAAGCACAGCTCGCTGATGTACCAGCCGGTGGTCTTTTTGCATGTGCAAGAGTTGACCTTTTCGCAGTACCTCGCGCTGCTGACCATGGCCGATGTCTTCCTTGCGACGAGTCTGCGCGAAGGCATGAACCTCACGTCGCACGAGTACGTCATCGCGCAAGAGTCGCGCAAGCGCCCCTTGATCCTCTCCGAGTTTACCGGAACCTATTCTGCGCTGCGTGCGTGCATCGGGATCAACCCCTGGAATACCCGCCAAGTCGCCGGCGCGATCTACCAGGCGCTCACGATGCAAGAAGAGGAGCGCGAGCAGCGCTGGTACGATCTGCACCGCACCGTCGTCACGCAGACGGCGCAGCACTGGATCACGTCGGTGCTGAGCCAGCTCGAGCGTGCGCACCAGCAGCAGCCGAGCATCGAAAATGTCTTTATCCCCCGCCTGGAGATTGCGCAGCTCGTGTCCGAGTGGCGTGCGTCGCGCTCGCGCATGATTCTCGTGGACCTGGAGCAGACGCTGGTGCTCGAGGACCCGGTCGAGGTGCACATGCACGGCTTCCGCCCCCAGCCCGCGCTCGTGTGCCTGCTCAAGCGCCTGACGAGCGACCGCCGAAACTATGTGTACTTGCTGAGCGGCAAAGGCACCGTGGCGCTCGACCGCATCGCCGCGCAGGTCCCCGAGGTGGGCCTCGTGGCGGAGAATGGGTGCTTTGTGCGGCACTGTGCGTCGCCGACGTGGATCTCGCTCGTGGACGGCTTCAACCTCGAGTGGCGGAAGCCCGTGCTCGAGATCCTTGCGTACTTTACCGAGCGCACGCCCGGCTCCTGGATCGAGGAGCGCCAGGCGTCGGTCTCGTGGCACTTTAACGAGCGCACCGAGGCCGAGACCGGCGCCGATCGCCAGTGGGCGCACCGCCAGGCGGCCGAGGTCCAGAGTCTGATCTACGATTCGCTCGGCGAGCGCTTCTCGATCCGGATTCTGCACAGCTCGACGCGCTTCAACATCATGCCGAAAAACGTGAGCCGCACCTCGGCAGTGCAGTACATTCTCTCGCTCGACGCGATGGGCGCGCTCCCCCCCCGGCCCACGCAGGACGCCGGCAAAGACATGTTTTCGTTTGTGCTGCAGATCGGCAAGGACGAGCACCTGATTTCGTACCTCAACCAGCTCGACCTGACGTTTGCGCCGCGGACGTGCACGACGACCGAGTCGTCCGGCAAGCCGAACTCTGACGCGTCGTACCACCTCGCGCCTGGCGCCGACGTGCTCGCGGCGCTCGAGGAGATTGTCGATTTACGTATGCGCGACCTCAAGTGGGGCGGCCCCGCGATGCTCGATGTATAAGATAGCGATGTACAACGTGATGCCTACTACAGCGACCGGCGATCGGTCATGACGCGCATGATGCAGCCCGTGCCCGCGACTTGCGTCAGCTTTTCGTGCCAGCCGAGGAGCACGGCGCAGTTGATGCCCTCTGCCGCACCCGCGCGCGTGCCGCCGAGCGCAAGGCCCTTGTAGAGGTATTTCATCAGCGTGTCCTTTTCCTGCAGATCGAGGCCCTTGACCGCCGCGGGAATGTCGGACGAGCGCGTAGCATTCAGGATCTCGAGAAGCAGCGCAAATGTCACACGCTTCGCCTCGTCCGCATGCGTACCGCTCGGCGCGTCGCGCAGCACCTCGCCGAGAGCACCTCCGATATCGTTGCTGGGTGAGTATGATGCGACGACCTACCTCGCCAGGCGCGAGCGCACGCCGTTCTGCTTTCCTTGTGCGATGCTCAGAAGCTCCTGTGCGGACCTCTGGTCGTCCACAACAAGGTCCGTGGCGCGCAGCGCCTCTTCGTCGTACTGGTCCACGTCCAGCGCCCGGAAGTCGCTCATGGTGGAAGGCAGCGGCGCACGGTCGGTCACGTGGGGTCCCGGACCACGTGGTGGCCCGCCGCGCCTGCGCCGACGCGGAGACGACGCTGACACGGACGTGACGCGGGAGGAACATCGACAATCTGTAATGTCCTACCGCCCCCAAGATGCGTCGGACCCGTATACATTAGCGCCATCGCGTCCTGCGCCTGCGCCCCCGTCATTTGGGCGCGGCAACGGCGATGCGTACGCTGACCTGCCTGGCTCGCCGGCGATGAGCAGTGCCCCGTACAGCCCCCGGCTCGGCAGCGGGGCAGCGGGCACCTTGCACCCCAGCCCTGCAATGAGCGGCGCAAGCCCGAATGCGACGAGCATTCTGCGCAAGGGGTACGTGAGCGTCAAGGAAGACGGCCTGCGGAGCTGGATCTGGAGCAAGAAATGGCTGGTGCTCCGCGACACGACACTCCTCTTTCACAAGAACGAGTCGACATATCAGGCGTCGACGATCATTATACTGCGCGACGTGACCAACGTGAGCCGCACCGACTTGAAGCCGTACTGCATCGAGATCGAGACCAAGGACAAGACGTACTTTTTGCAGCTCAAGAGCGACGACGAGCTCTATGCGTGGATGGACGACATCTACCACCGCACGCCGCTCGGCGCCTCGTCGCCGACCGACTTTGTGCACCAGGTGCACGTCGGCTTCGACCCGGTCAGCGGCTCGTTTACCGGCCTGCCAGAGCAGTGGACCAAGCTGCTGACCAAGTCGGCCATTACCAAGGAAGACTACGCCAAGAACCCTCAGGCAGTGCTCGACGTGCTCGAGTTCTACACCGACATCCAGAAGGGGCAGCGCGACGACTTCGGCCTGGGGTCACCCACGATGAACATCCACCCCGGATCGTCGGGGCGCACGGCAATGAACAGCGTCGACACGCCGTACGCTGCGCACCCCACGATGCATGCGCAGCTCAAGCCCGCGCCGATGCCGTTCGACGCGTACGACCCCCGCCGTGCGCCGCCACCCGCACCGGTGCCGAGCCGTGTCGCACCACCTGCGCCGTCGCCGAGTCTCGCGAAGCAGACACCGCTTCCTGCGCTGCCCGGCATGGATGATGGCACCGCCGCGATGCTCCCGCCGCACACGCCAGACACGAGCCACCAGACAGAGAGCGATACCAGCAACCTGTCCTTTATGGCGCAGTCGATGCGCCTCTCGGACGAGCATCTCCAGCGCCAGCTCCAGGAGCGCGAAGAGCAGCGTGAGCGCCAGCGGATCCAGCAGCAGCAGCAGCAGCAGCGCGAGCAGCAGCAGCGCGTCGCCGCCGCCGCCGAGCGCCAGCGTATCGAGGCCGCGATGGCGCAGCAGCACCATCACCAGCAGCAGCAGCACCACCACCAGCAGCAGCAGCAACAGCAACAGCAGCAGAGCTACGCCTCGCCGCAGATGGCGTCGCCCGTGATGCCGTCGATGCCCGCCGCGCCGCGCCCCACTCAGCCGCAATCAGCCGCGGATGCGTACCAGCGCCCGGCGGCAGATGTGCCGCTGCGGCAGCAGTCGACGCGCCCCAGCCAGGTGCCCGGCAGGGAGCCTGCGCCGACGTCGGCGCGCATTGTGGACAAGCGCATCAGCACGCTCACCGAGGGCCAGATTATGGATATGCTGCGCAGCGTCGTGAGCCGCGAGGACCCCAATCTGCTCTACAGCAAGGTCAAAAAGATTGGGCAAGGCGCGTCTGGCAGTGTGTACGTCGCGAAAGCGCTTGCGACAGGCCAGCGTGTCGCGATCAAGGCCATGGACCTTGCGCACCAGCCGCGAAAAGAGCTGATTATCAACGAGATCCTTGTGATGAAAGAGTCGCAGCACCCCAACATTGTCAACTTCCTCAACTCCTTCCTGGTCCGCGACTCGGACCTGTGGGTGGTGATGGAGTTTATGGAGGGCGGTGCGCTAACCGATGTGATCGACAACAATACACTGGAGGAGGAGCAGATTGCTGCGATCTCGCTCGAGACATGCAAAGGGCTGGAGCATTTGCACAACCAAAACATTATCCACCGCGACATCAAGAGCGACAATATTCTGCTGAACAACTTGGGCCAGGTGAAGATCACCGACTTTGGCTTCTGTGCGAAGCTGACGGACCAAAAGAGCAAGCGTGCGACCATGGTCGGCACGCCCTACTGGATGGCGCCCGAGGTGGTGAAGCAGAAAGAGTACGGGGCCAAGGTCGACATTTGGTCCCTGGGTATTATGGCGATCGAGATGATCGAGAACGAGCCGCCGTACCTGGACGAAGAACCACTCAAGGCGCTCTACATGATCGCCACGAACGGCACACCCACACTCAAAAAGCCCGAAAAGCTCTCGCGCGAGCTCAAGGGCTTCCTCGCAGTGTGCCTGTGCGCCGACGTCAAGAGCCGTGCCACGGCGGACGAGCTCTTGCAGCACGAGTTCCTGCGCAAGGCGTGCCCGATCTCGGAGCTGCCGCGGCTACTCCACTTCCGGAACAAGGAGCGATAGAGAAAGGTAGCATTGTACATGGCCTACTTATCCAGCTGCTGGTCGTTGGGGTTCGCGCCGTCCTCTTCGTCCGGCCACGCCTCGTCCCGAATGTAGGCACAAATGACCATGCGCCCGCCAAACTGGCGGCCTGCAATGGCCTGCAGCGCCGCGGTGCACTGCGCCTCGGTCGCGTACTGCACATAGACACGGCCGACGCCCCGGCGCTCCTTGGCGGCGCCCGCGCCGGGGTTGGCGTCGAGGCGCTCCTTCCACGAGCGCGACGCCTCGCTCTGCATCGTCGAGTACGGCCGGGGAATGCGGACGTCGGTAATCGTGCCGTACTTGACGCACTCCTCGCGTACGTCCTCCAGAATGTCTTGGTACTCTTGGTCGTCTTCGAGCTCTTCGGGCGCGACCATGTTGAGCATCGTCATGGCCTTGGTCGGCGTCTCGGACGTCTCTTGCACGTCCTCCTCCTCGTCCTGCTCGGGCATGGCGCGCTTCACGACCAGGCGTTGCTCGCCGACCAGCAGGCCATTGAGACCCTCGCAGGCAATGTGCGTCATCGTCTCGTCAAAGAACTCGCAAAAGGCGATTCCGCGCGAGTTGCCCGCACGGTCGAGCAGCAGATCAAAGTGGCGCAGCTCGCCAAAGGCCTTGAGCAGCTCCGTGACCTGGTCGGCATTGAGGAACGTGGGAATGCTGCCGACGTACAGCTTGTTGGGGCCGTCGGGCACGGTCGTGTGCAGCGAACGGATCGTCGCATAGGACGTGTCCGTGCCGCTGTAGTCGTCCGGACGCTCGAGGTGCAGCGCGCTGCGCTGGAACTCGGTGCCTTCGAGGAACATGGCGTTTGTCGCGTCGTCCGGGTGCCGGAACTCGACCATCGCATAGTTGCGCTCGGGGTACACCTCTGCCCGCAGGCACGGCTCCGTGCCGAGACTCGCGACAATCTTCTTTTCCGTCATGGTCTGGTTGAAAAAGTCGCGCAGCGTCGCGTCGGACATGTCGGTGGTGATGCCCGACACGTCGAGGCGGCGCAGCTTTTGGTGCTTTTTGGCATTGTACAGCGCTGCGGCAAGGAGCGGGTCCATGCGCGACTGCAGCACGCTCGGCGGCACCGTCTCGTCGAGCCCTTCAGCGGTGATCGCGGCGACACTCGAGTTGACAGGCGCGCCAAAGAAGCCGGTCGCCTTGGCCGAGATGGGATCCGTCTCTTCAAAGCCCTTGGGGATAATGTCCCACAGCGTACGCGCACGCACGCGCTCCGTCAGGCGCTTCGTTCCCGGCGGCGGGGGCGACATGCGCGGCCCAAAGCGCCGCCCGCCTCCGCCGCGGAACTCGTCGCGGCGGCGCGGCGGGTCGTCGCGGCGGCCGCGGAAGCGGTCGTCACGGTCGTGCGGTCCATCAAAGTCGCGGCGGTACCGTTTTTCGCTCTCAAAGTCGCCCTCGTGCGAGTACCGCTTACGCGAGCGGTACATGTCGGAATCCTGGAAGCCGCTCATGATTGTCGCAAAGCGTTCTGGCACGTGGCAACACGTGGCTTTTACCACGACAGCGGCGGGGTCGATGGAAGGCAGCCGGGCGACGACGCAATGGGTCGAGTACAAGACGCCACAAGGGCGGCCGTACTGGTACCATACTGGGGAGAAGAAGAGTGTGTGGTTTAAGCCGGACGAGCTCAAGTCCGCGCGCGAGCGTGCGATGGACCAGACGCCGTGGCGCGAGTACAAGTCGGGCGACCGCAGCTACTACGTGAACAAAGACACGAAGCAGTCGACGTGGACCATTCCGCTCGACCTCAAGGTGCTGCTTGATACCATCCCCGACGAGCCTTCGGCACTGGTGCCTCTCAAGGCGCCCGCGAGCCCGCACGCAGCGCCGAGCAACTCGCCCGGGAGCCCGGCGGTGGTGAGCAATGCCGCGACGCCGTACGTGAGCACGCCGAACACGGGCAGTGCGTCGCCGATGGCCGTCGGTGTGCGTGCGACGCCGCGCCCGATGGCATCCGGCGGCTTTTTGCCCGTCTTTTCCAACGCAAGCGAGGCGGAGCTGGCGTTTATGAAGATGCTGCGCGACAAGGGCGTCGACGAGACGTGGACGTGGGAGCAGGCGATTCGCGAAATCGTCACCGAGCCCATGTACAAAGCGTTCAAGACGCTGGCCGAGCGCAAGGCCGTCTTTACCAAGTACGTCGACCGCCTGCGCCAGATGCGCGCCGAAGAGCGCACGGAAAAAGAAGCGTCGATCCGGCCTGCGATGGTCAAGACGCTCGCGCAAAACGGCGGCCTGAAGCCGTACGCGTCGTTCGCGACGTTCAAGAAAAAGCTCTCGGCCTACTCCTTCTGGGAGGACCTCGAGGGCGACGAGGAGCTCGCGATGCACCTCTATGAATCCATCCGCAAAGACGCGCGTGACAGGCACGATGCTGCCGAGCAGAGCGCGCGCGAGCGCAGCCATGCATCGCTTGCAGCGTTCCTCAAGACCATCGATATGGAGGCGACGACGCGCTGGCGCGACGCGCACCGCACGATCGTCGAGTCGAACGAGTACAAAGAGGACAAGCAGCTGCAGGCCATGTCCACGCAAGAGATGCTCTCCGTCTTTCAAGAGCACATGAAAGAGATCGAGGCGCAGGCGCAGTCGGTCCTCGACGAAGAAAAGCGCAAGCGCGCCCGTGCCGGCCGCCTCGCCCGCGACGGTTTCCGCGAGCTGCTCCAGGAGCAGATCGCCCAAGGCGCCATGACCGCACGCAGCACCTGGGCGGCATTCGTGCCCAAGATCCGCGACGATGCGCGGCTGCAGGCGCTTCTTCCCATCCCCGGCTCCACGCCGCAGCAGCTCTTTTATGACGCGCTCGACGAGCTCGAGCGTGGCTTTGCTAAGCACATGAAGAGCGTCCAGGAGCATCTGCAGCGCCATCCGATCACCATCGACGAGGCGCACTGGCCCGCGTTCCTCGCGGCGCTGCACGCGGACGACGCGCCGCCGGCCATCCAGTCGCTCCCCGAGCACGAGGTGCGCGAGCTCTTTGACGAGCTGCTCTACCAGTCCCAGCGCGACGCCCGCGACGCGCGGCGGCGCACCGAGCGCCGTCTGCGCCACCACGTGGACGATCTGCGCTACGCTATGAAAAAGGTCGTGCCCCCCCTCGACATTGACGCGAGCTATGAGGTGGTCCGGCCGCGCCTCGAGACGTTGCCCGAGTGGCAGGAGCTGCAGCGCGTCGACGCGAGCGGCGACGCGGCGCGGGGCGCATGGGACAAGTTTGCGCGCCGCGAGCACGAGAAGCGCCACGACACCCGCGTCAGGACCGACTACCGCGACCTGGACGATACCAGCGAGGAGCGCAAGCGCAAAGACGCCCCGTCCGCCCTCGAGCCCCCCCCCGATGCGCCGCAGGACCCCCGCGCGGTGCGGCGGCGCATGCGCTACGACCCCGATCCATAGCCACGTGTGCTGATGTCAGCACGTGCAATCTTTTTCGAGCACCCGGGAATCCCTCGTCCATCATGAGCCAAGAAGAAGGTGCCGTGATCGGCATCAACCTCGGCAACACATACGGTAGCATTGCCTGCATCAACCAGCATGGCCGCGCTGATGTAATTGCGAACGAGAACGGTGAGCGTCAGATTGCGACGCGCATTGCGTTCAACGGCGACCAGGTGTACACCGGCAACGAGGCGACGCCGCAGCTGGTGCGCAACGCGCCCAACGTCATCGACGGTTTCGTGAACCTCGTCGGCCGCAAGTACTCGGAGCTTGGCGAGGACGACCTGAAGCGCAAGTCGTCGACCGTGCTCGACATCAACGACACTCCCTCTTTCAAGGTCGAGATCGACGGCAAGGAAACTACTCTCTCTGCGCACGACGTCCTGGTGCGCTTCATTGGCGTGCTGTACGACGCCGCGAAGGACTTCATGTCGGGTGTCCCGATCGTCGGTGCGGTGCTTAGCGTGCCGATCTGGTTCAACGACGCCCAGATCAAGGCGCTCGAGACGGCGGCTGCCGACGCCGGCCTCAAGGTGCTCCAGGTGATCCCGGCGGCGGCGGCGGCGCTTGTCGCCTACGGCCTCACGTCGCCCAGCGACGCGGGCGACCTCCCGGCACACCCCGACGGCGAGCAGGGCGAGCCGTACGCCCCGGAAAAGACGCTCGACCGCAACGTGGTCGTGGTCGACTTTGGTGGCTCGTCGCTCGACGTGACGGTCGTCGCTGCGCGCGCCGGTCTCTATTCGGTGCTTGCCTACGAGCACGACAAGTCGCTCGGCGGCCGCGCGCTCGACGACCTCCTCGTGCAGTACTTTGCCAAGGAGTTCACCAAAAAGACCAAGATTACCATTGGCGAGCAGGATGCGCGTGCGTGGGCCAAGCTGCGCAACGAGGCCGAGGTCTCGAAGCGCTCGCTCAGCGCGAGCAACTCGGCGCAGTGCTCGGTCGAGTCGCTCGCCGAGGGCGTCGACTTTAGCGGCAGCGTGAACCGCATGCGCTTCAACATGCTCGCGGGCGACATTTACCAGCGCGCGCAGAGCATCGTGACCAAGGCGCTCGACGCTGCGAAGCTCGACGCGAGCCAGGTCGACGAGGTGGTGCTCGCGGGTGGCGCGGCGCGCCTCACCGGCCTCGCCGAGCAGCTCTCGCTGCTCTTTGCCGAGGACAGCGCCACGCACATCACCCAGTCCATCGACTCGGACCAGGTGATTGCGCGCGGCAACGCGATCTACGCGCAGGCGATTGTGCACGTCCCCAAGGACGCCGAGGAGCGCAAGTTTGTCGAGTCGCTCGCCAACACCCGCCTGGAGAACACCGACGCGCTGAGCGCCCCGGCGACCACGCGCCCGATTGGTGTCGTGCTCGACGCGCCGACTGGTGCGGACGCCGAGCGCGTCGAGAAGCACATCGTCGACAACCAGCTCTTTGTCACGGTGATTCCCGCGTCCACGCCGGTGCCTGCGCGCCGTGCGTTCCGCTTCCCGGTGGCCGCGGGCGCGACGTCGTCGCTGGTGCGCATCGCGCAAGGCACGCCGTCGGTGCGTGTCGACACCATCCAGCCCGAGCCGCTCGATGAGGAGGACGAGGAGGACGAGCCGCTGGAGCCCGAAGAGGTCAAGTCGGCCTACGTCAAGCCCGACGCGCAGCGGATAGTCGAGCTTGTCGTGCCCCACGCGAACTCGGCCAAGACCGTGACGGTGGAGCTGATCGTCCTGAGCGGCGGCCAGGTCACCGTCGAGGCCAAGGTCGACGACGCTGCGGACGTCGCTGCGAGCGCCAAGATTAGTGCGTAAGTAGCTTTCGTCTATGAATTAGGCAGCGTTCGCCTCCTTCTCTGCGTCGTCGGCGGGCGGCACGCTGTCGAGCGCCAGGCCCTCGGTCTCGCCGAGGATGATGGCGCGCAGCTGCTTGTACGCGCGGTCCAGATCATCGTTCACCACGACATAGTCAAACGCGTTCGGCTCGCGCGCAAACTGCAGCTCCTGGAGCGCCATCTTGAGACGCTGGCCGATCGCGTCCTGCGTGTCGGTCGCGCGGCCCTCGAGGCGCTCGCGCAGCACATTGTACGCGGGCGGCGAGAGGAAAATGTACACGGGGTTCAAATACGCGTGGTTCGCCTTGATGAGCTTCACGCCTTGCGCGTCAATGTCGAGAATCGCACGGCGGTGCGCGCCTTCGCTGACGTCCTGCACGGCCTTGGCGGTGGTGCCGTAGAGGTTGCCGCCAAACTCGGCGTGCTCCAGGAACGCGCCTTCAGACACGAGCTTCGTAAAGGCGTCTCGCGTGACAAAGTGGTAGGACGTGCCGTCGACTTCGCCCGGGCGCATCTTGCGCGTGGTGTCTGGGTGAGGCAGAATACGTACGGCTCACGCTAAAGCCAAACGACGTAGGAAACTCGTTAAAGAGACGCTTGATCAGCGTGCTCTTGCCCACGCCCGAAGGGCCACACAACACAATCGGACGGTTGCTCATCGACGCCATCCCTGTGCGAAGACCGCGCGCCAAAAGGTGGGCCATGGGGAAAGTGTCACGTGCACTCAGCGCGTCGGTGGCGCCTCTCTATCACCATGTCGGGACGTGGCAAGGGCGGCAAGGGCCTCGGCAAGGGCGGCGCGAAGCGCCACCGCAAGATTCTGCGCGACAACATCCAGGGTATCACCAAGCCCGCGATCCGCCGCCTCGCTCGCCGTGGCGGTGTGAAGCGTATCTCGGGCCTGATCTACGACGAGACGCGTGGCGTGCTCAAGCTCTTCCTCGAGAGCGTCATCCGCGACTCGGTGACCTACACCGAGCACGCGAAGCGCAAGACGGTCACTTCGCTCGACGTGATCTACGCGCTGAAGCGCCAGGGACGCACGCTGTACGGTGTACGTATCTATGCTAACCCAGTTCGGCGCCTAGTTTTTGTGGTAGCGGCTTTAGACTCGATTGATTACTCCTTGGGCTCCGCGTGTGCCGCAAAGGCTTTGTAGATGATCAGCGCGTCGACATACGCGTCGTGGAAGCCGCTCCCGTCAACATTCGGCAGGCGCAGCAGGCCCGCCTTGGGGACACGGCCCACGACCTCGAAGCCGAGGCGCTCCCAGATCTTGGCACTCGCCCGGTTCGTCTCGTACACGAGGTTAAAGACGCTCGCGAGGTAGCCCAGCGCGGGCGCCACGCGCAGATAGCTCCGGCCCAGCACCGAGCCGAGGCGCAGGCCGCGCGACGCAGTCGGCACCACGAAACCCGCGTTGCAGATGTGCGACGAGCGCCCGGGATAGTTTGGCTTCACATAGTAGTAGCCACCGAGCTGCGCGGGCCATGCGATCGTGCTCAAGAGGTCGTACAGCGAGGCGGAGCGCGACGCGTCCAGCACGTCGGCCAGCGCGACCTCGGAACCGTCCTCGCACGCGACCTTGGGCTCTACCAGGATGCCGACTACGACGTCGTACGCGAAAAAGTAGCCCTCAAACGCGTCGCGGTCCATCGTGCGCTCAAACGGGTAGGTATCGCCCTGCTCGATCGTCTCGTTAAAGTTGGCGCGCAGCGCCTCTTCCAGCGCGGGAGGGACCTTGCCGTCGGGCACATGCACACAGATCATGTGTGTGTACGTCTTGCCATCCTTCTCCGCGGGCTCCGCCAACGTGTAGAGGATCGGCGCGAGGGGCGCACTGCGCTCCCGCGGCTGCTGGCCGTAGGCGGACATGACCTCCACAATGCGAATTGGGCCCATTTTTCGTACCGGGTATGATTCTACCAACCAAAGAGACCGTCGGCCAGCCGCCCGAACAGGCCGGGGGCAGGCGGCGGCGCACCGGGCTGCGCGTGCGTCTGCGAGGAGCCGGTGACACCAGTGTGCCAGAGCGACTCACCCGCGTGCACGACCGCACGCAGCGGCGACATGCCCTGCGGCGCCGCGTCCTTGCGCGCGAGCGCCGACACCGGCGTGTCTACCACACTGATCGGGCGGCCAAAGAGCGGCGTGTTCTTGGCCTCTGTGCCGCCCCTGGCCCCGACGCGGGCCGGCGCGGGGGTCGCCGGCGCAGGCGCAGCGCGCTCCGTGCTCGGCAGGAGCGGCGCGTCGAGGCCCTTGACGAGACTCAGCTGGTGCAGCGCGTCGTCCTCCCAGCGCACGCCGACGATGCACGTATTCGCAAAAAGCTCACCGCCGCGGCGCACGGCGAGCAGCGCCTGGTACGGCGCATTGTACGTCAGGCGCGCCACGGCTGGCGTCGCGCCCGGCGGCGGCGGCTTGCCGTCGGTCGTCTCGAGCGCCGTCTTGCCGTGGTCCAGCGGGACCTCTTCCGCATGGTGCAGGCCGCCGATCGCGGCAAACTGCTCGACGATGCGCGTATACAAGTAGCCCGGGAAGCCATAGACGAGCACGACGCGCTGGGCGAGCGGAACCTCGGCCGTCTCTTTCTCGGCGCGCGGCGCGGCCGGCGCCGCGGATGCCGCGAGCGATGCGGCGAATGCAGGCGCCTGCGCCATGTCGCTCAGTGCGTCCTGTGGCGGCGCATCGTCGTCGTCCATCGCACTTGCGCCGTAGTCCGTGCCAAAGAAGGAGGCCGTCGGCTGGGGCTGCGGCGGCGACGTCGGCGCACGCAGCGAGATCGAGCGGTCCGCCTCTTCCTGCTTCCGCGTACCCCGCAGGCCGCCGTAGCCAAAGATGCTGCCTTCGCGCACGCCGCTCCCGGCCGGGGGCGGCGTCTGCCCGATGCGCGAATCGTCGCCACCGAGCGGCGCGTTGAAGAAGGAGGAGCTGAAGCGGTTTACAGGCGAGGCGCTCGGCAGCGTGCGTGTGCCGCCCTGTGCCTCTTTCGTGAGCGAGAGAGAGGTGTCTGCGTCGCGCGCAGGGGGCGACGACGTCGACTCGATCGGGCGGCTTGCCGAGGCGCTCGGCTGGGTACTACTGCGCATCTTGCTCAGGTATCCAGGCAGGTAGTCGACCGGCGCCTGTCCCGGCTGCATCAGCGGCTGCTGGGCGCCGCCCATCGGCTGCTGTGTATTCGGTGCCGGCGAGAATCCGGCGTGGTGCGGCTGCGCATGCGCCTGGTGCTGCGGCGTGCCAAACGCATTCGTCTGCTGTCCCCACGGGGCGTTCTGCTGCGTCTTTCCTTGCGCGCTCTGGGGCGTAAGGCCGAGGGGGTTGGGCGTGCCGCTAGGGCCAGCATTCAGAAATCCCTGCTGGCCGTGCGCCGGCGTCGCGGGCGCCGCGCCAAAAGACGTATTGCCAAAGTTCATCGATCCCGGCGTGCCGAACGGAGCTGCACTGCTCTTCTGGGCCCACGGCGAGCCCGCCTGTGCCTGCTGCGGCGCCGAAAACATCACGAGGAGACAGCGAGCGGCGGAGCGCATATTTCCAAACCCATGCGCACGTGAGCAGACCAACACAGGCGCGTCCCCAGCAACGGGGTATCTTGCTTGGCACCCCTAGTACCCGGCATGGAGAACTACCAAAAGATTGAAAAGGTCGGCGAGGGTATGTTGAGATCTTCTTACGCAGGAACATACGGCGTCGTGTACAAGGCGCGCGACCTTACGCCCGGTGCCAATGGCCGGATTGTCGCTCTGAAGAAAATCCGTCTCGAGGCCGAGGACGAGGGCGTGCCCTCGACGGCCATCCGCGAGATTAGCCTGCTGAAGGAGCTGCGTGACGAGAACATTGTGCGGTATGTGGTGCGACTAATCCAGCCTCTTTGAGATCATCCACCAAGAGTCGCGCCTGTACCTCGTGTTCGAGTTCCTGGACCTGGACCTGAAGAAGTACATGGACAATGTCTCGAGCCAGCCCGAGGGTCTTGGACCTGAGATTGTTATGGTACGTGCACGAGCTGATGTAGAAATTCACATACCAGCTCGTCCGTGGCATCTGCTTCTGCCATGCCCACCGCATTTTGCACCGCGACCTCAAGCCGCAGAACCTGCTGATTGACAAGGAGGGCAACCTGAAGCTCGCCGACTTTGGCCTGGCGCGTGCCTTTGGTATTCCTCTGCGCACCTATACGCACGAAGTCGTCACGCTCTGGTACCGCGCGCCTGAGGTCCTGCTGGGCTCGCGCCACTACAATACGGCGATCGACATGTGGTCGGTGGGCTGCATCTTTGCCGAGATGGCGATGCGTACGCCCCTCTTCCCTGGCGACTCGGAAATTGATGAGATCTTCCGCATTTTCCGGTACGTGCCTCGACTCACACAGCACGCTCGGCACGCCCAACGACGAGACTTGGCCCGGCGTCAAGTCGCTGCCGGACTACAAGACCTCCTTCCCGCAGTGGAGCGGCGTCCCGCTCAAGAAGGCTGTGCCTGCGCTCGACGACAATGGCCTGGACCTATTGCGCCAGATGCTCGTCTACGACCCTGCGAGCCGGATAAGCGGTATGTCTCCCAACTGACCCCAGCCAAGCGCTCGCTGAACCACCCCTACTTTGCTGCAGTGACCGACAACTAAGCTGCAAGGCTTGTACACTGTTGAGAAGGCCCTATTCTTCCCATGCTGCCTTTCCACACTGCACTCATTTCCTCTAGGCGGCGGCTTCGTAGCACGGATTGCACAGCTATGACACACTTTGTACAACGGTGTTTCTGACACCCCGGATACCGCTATAGGCATGGGTATGATCATATCACTGGGGGTTTTACACATTGTGCCAGAAGAGATTGCGCAGACTGTCCCACTTGTCAGAAAGCACGTAGAGGTCTGGCGGTTAGCGGTGCATACGTACAGTCCATGCTGTTCACCAGACCACCGTTGAGGTTCTGGCGGCGGTTCGTGAAGAGCCACATAACCCAGCCCCACGTGAGCGCGGCAAAGATCTGGTGAGAGGTGTTGTCCACAGGGATAACCTTATTCGAGGGGTAATTCGAAGGCACATCTGCGCGAGGGAGGAGCGAGGCAATGCACCGGCCCACACAGTAGAGGACAATCTGCGTCAGTGGTCAAATACGCACCTGCTCGTTGACCGGAGTGCGCTCGCCGAACATGTACCAACCGCCGATGAGGCCCGCAATGAACGAATCGTTCGGGTTTTGCTTGCCATTATGGAAGAGATCACGCAGGACGATCATCACGGTCTTGTACAGCGCGACGTACATACCCAGACGCGAGGCGTGCTGGCGCGTCGCCGTCAAGATCTTGCGGAACTTCTCACGCGGGGTGCCGCTGCCGAACAAAAACACCATGACCAGCGCATGGGGGAAACGGATCTTGGCACCGTACACGATACCGTTCCTCGCACCCTTCAGGATCGAAAGCACTTCATGATGCGCCGGGTCCAGGACAAACCGAGTCAAAGCTGCCTTGAGATCTGCCATGGCGTCGTCGATGCAGCGGCTCTTCGAAAGCGGAGAATACGGCGATTGCAGGCCGGCGACTGGCGCTTACTTAATTCGGCGGCCCGGAAGCCGCGCTGCCGGCTAGTGTTGCTCTTCCACGTGGTAAGATCGCCGTGCGTGCCAGTCGCTCACGTGTTGCTTACCAAACAAAATCGCGCCAATCTACGCGTCGGCTTTTGCAGCGCGTCAATTGCAGGGGGGCGTCTGGCACGCAGCACCAGGCTGAGTGGGCATGTGGGGTGCAGGAAAATGGCACTGGGCCATTTGATGTCCGAAGAAGACTTGCATGGGGCAGGTGCATCCCATTTCTGTCAAGGCGACTCCGCTTCACTTCTCTCTCAACGCTCCCGCCGTCTTTCGCTCAGGTCTCGTCCGCGATGGAGAAGCGCCAGCGTGTGCACGTCCGGCGTGCGGACTCTGCTAACTGCCGTACCAAGGACCTCTATGTTGCGCCTTCGGCAGGATCCCAGGTGGCTGCCGGCAATATGACCCTGCAGTGGAACCCCAAGTGCTTTTCGAGTGGCAAGGTCGATGTCTACCTCTATGCGCAGCAGCAACAGTCGGCTGCGCTCCCTGTGCACGCCTGGCTGGGCCTTCCGGCATCGCAAGGCTCGTACACTGTCCAACTCCTCCCGCAGTGGTGGAACGCTACGGAAAGCGTTCAGGCGAACTTGCAATTCGTTCCCTCTGGCTCCCAGGCGTGGGAGACTCCTTACCCACTTAGCAGCAGCTTCAACATCACAAACCCGTCTGGAAAAGCGAGCCAAGGCCAGAGCATTGGCTCGCAGTACGTCACCGACCTCGACCCCTCTGCCGGCCAGATCTCGCACGGTGGCCTGGCGGCCGCCATCGTCGTCCCGGCGGTCGTCGTGCTCGGCCTGCTGGTTGCGACCTTCCTTTGGCTGCGCAAGCGTGCGCACAAGCGTGAGGAGGAGCGAAGGGAGAACTCGATGCGCTACTCACAGTACGCTGGCACGCATTCGGGCGGCGAAATGACGCAGGCCGCCTCGAGCGTGCCGCCGATGAGCGTGTACAACATGAACCACTACAATATGGACGAGCCGGCATTCCTGCCGGAGCACGCGCAGCAGCACCAGGGCCACACCCCGTCGCCGCTCATCGAGTCGAACTACAACTTGGCGCCGGTCGCCAAGGAGCACGACGACTCAATCGACGACACGCAGTCCGGCCCCTCGAACGGCGAGATGGAGGCGACCGTCGACGAGGAGTCGGAGCCGGAGCAGCGGGTCGTTCCACGCTCGCGCAGCTCGACGCGTCTGCACTACGCCGGCCTTCCCCGTGGTCCTGCTCGCCGCTCGATGCTCGAGCCCGACTTTTGGTTTGAAAACACCCATGACTCGCCGGACATGGACTCGATCCCGTCGACCCGCGAAGAGGCCGAGAAGCAGCGGCAGTCGCGCTCGCGCCGGCCTCCCTCGCAGCGCCTCAGCGTGCGCGACGTCGGCCCCCGGCCCCGCTCGCGCAGCCGGCGCCGCACGATCGAGCTCGAGGAGGCGCCGGAGCCTGCTCCCCTTGCTGCGCTTGCGCCGGCCATCCAGCGCACCGTGCCGCCGACTATGCTGCAGCACGCGACGCAGGGCCCGCCGCGCGAGCCGTTCACGTTTGTCGACGACTCGAACCAGCGCCGCGTGTCCTCCAACGTGCTCGGCACCCACACCCGCGACGAGAAGGTGTCCGCCTACCTCTCCCAGCTCCCTTCGTTTGACGAGTCGCCCGGCTCGGAACTGTACGTCCCTCCGGTGTCGGAAGGGCGCATGAGCCGCCGGCAGTCGGCGGCCGCTCCGTCGGTGCGTACCGCCCGCAGCCGCCCCGTGTCGATGGAAGGCACCATGTTCCATGACGCGTTTGACGACGACGCGTAAATTACTCCCTTTGATACCCACCCGGTCCCGCTCTTTTGGTTGATAGTCTCGTAGGAACTGCCGTGCAGTCTAGAAGAATGCCCCTTCCCTCCACAATGACCCAGGATGCCAACGTGGGAAGCGTGCGCGCGGTGCTGTTTGACGTAGGTCGCGCGGCTGACGCAGATGGATGGCCTGCTGATTGACAGCGAGCGCGTACGTTTCGTGTTTAACCCAGATCTATACGGATGTCGTCAACGATATCCTGCGTCCCTACGGCAAGGAGCAGACCTGGGAGATCAAGTCGCAGCTTATGGGCAAGCCCGAGCGTGATGCTACGCGTGCGTAGTGAGGCTCACACAGTGACGCTCCTTAGTGCGCTGTGGCCTGTGCGCGATGGAGACAAGGAGGACGAGGCGCAGGGCTTTAGCACCGAGTGCCCCTTTACCATCGACTCGTTCCTCGAGCGCCGCAATGCCGACTTGCTTCCCGCGTTCCAGCACGTTGCGCCGATGCCTGGTGCTGAGAAGCTGATTGCGCACCTCGCGAAGCACAACGTCCCCATCTCGGTTGCGACCGGAAGCAAGCGCCGCAACTGTATGTCGTGCGACTGACGCAGTCGAAATCAAGTCGAATGCGAACCCGAACCTCTTCACGCCGTTTGGCAAGCGTGCCGTGTGCGGCGACGACCCCCAGGTCGTGGGCCGCGGCAAGCCGCACCCCGACATCTTTCTCGTCGCGGCGCACACCGGCCTGGGCCTGCAGGACAGCGAAGAGGGCCGTGCATGGCTTGCTGGCATCCGTCCCCCCGGTGCCGAGCACGACGGCAAGCTCCTCGGGCACGAGAGTGAGGTGCTTGTCTTTGAGGATGCGCTGCCTGGCGTCCAGGCGGGTCTTGCCGCTGGCATGAAGGGTACGTGCTCGCTCTACTAACCTACAGTCGTCTGGGTCCCCGATCCCAACGTAGGTCTGCATGGGTATCTGACACACAGCTGCGCCAAGTCGCCGACAAAGGCCCGCCGGTTGGCGCGCACCAGGAGCTCGACACGCTCGAGGCGTTCCGTCCGGAGCTCTGGGGCCTGCCTCCCTACGAGGCGTAGTTACGCAGCGCGCAACTCGGCCTCGGCCTCGGTCTTGTTTTCCGTCGGGAGCTCGTCGACAAAGTCTGGCTGCGACGGAGCCATTGTAGCATGTTGTAGGTACGACGGCACCTCGAGCTCGTCCTGGCCCGGATCTTCTTCGCTTCGGTCAGCAGGGATACGTACAGTGCCTCGAGTTCCGCCTCGAGTTCCGTTTCGTCGATATCGTCCGGCACGCCGTACGAGCGCGACATGGTCTCTTGGATCGCACTCGACTGCTCCAACAAGTCCTCCATGTCGTCCTGGATCTGCTCAATCTTGTCGATGTTGAGATTACCATAGGTCCGGCGCATCTCTTTGTTGGCCACCTGCATGGCGTCGACGGTGGCCATCGTATTCCGCAGATTTTCGGTCGTCATCATGCTCTGCTCCATATTGAAGGATTGTTGCGTGAGCTGCTCGATCTGCGCCTCGTACATGCGCTTCTGCTTCAGGACGCGCAGCGCACGCTGCTGCACGGCCGACTTGCCAGGCCCGTCGCGCATGCGCTTCATCTGGTCGCGGTAGCGCCCGAGCTCGGCGTCCAGCCGGCTGATCTTGACCTGCGTCGCATCTGCGCGCTCATCGGTGCTGGAAATCGCCTGTTGCAAGTCCGGCTTGGGCTTGTTCTGCGACAGGCCCAGCAGGCGGTACATGATGGGAGGCGCGTGCGCGGCACGAGGATTTATGCATCAATCCCATACGGCGTCGTGCCACCACCAAGCCACACCATGTCCTGGGGCGGGTTCAAGAAGTCGATTAACCGCGCGGGCACGCAGCTCATGCAAAAGACGGGGCAGTTGGAGCGCTCCGAAGACTCGCGCTTCAAGGAGGAGGAGCTCAAGTACCGCGAGTTTGAGAAGCACGCCTCGGCGCTGCTCAAGTGCTCGCGGGACTATCTCGATGCGATTCGCTGTATGTCTGTCGAACTAACCCAGTGCTGGCGGCGTCGCAGGCGCGTATCGGTGACACGATCGAGGGCTTTTACTCGGACTCGTCCGAGACGGCAATGGTCGCGAGCACCTACAAGCGCTCGGTCGAGGAGCTGGATGCACGGACAGCGAAGGAGCTCGACGTGCCCTACCGTGCGACGGTGCTCGACCCGATCAGCAAGCTCTCGAGCTACTTCCCCGAGGTGAACAAGCTGATCGAGAAGCGCAACCGCAAGCTGCTCGACTACGACGCGGCGCGGTCCAAGCAGAAGAAGCTCTCCGAGAAGCCGGCAGACGACCCCTCGAAACTCCCTCGGTACGTTGTCCGACTGACCCAGCGCCGACCGCGAACTGGGCGACTCCAAGCTCGTGTTCGAGGCGATCGACCAGCAGCTCATGAACGAGCTGCCTCAGCTGGTCGACATGCGCGTGCCGTACCTGGATCCGTCGCTCGAGATGATGATCCGCGCGCAGATCAAGTTTGCGCAGGAGGGCTACGAACAGCTGGGCAGTGTCCAGCGCTACTTCCCGGAGCATGTGCGCAACGAGTATGCCGAGGGGCAGCTCGATACCCAGGTCGAGGGCGTCCTACAGGAGATGCGCGCCCTCTCGATCTGCGGCGCCGGCCAATAGTGTATGTACAAGAATACCTCGTCATTCGTCCCACGCGCGGCGGCGCCTCGTCGGACCCCGCTCGCTCGGCGGACGCGGGGGGCAATTTGGGAAATTCGTGCAACTGCGGAGGTGCCTCGTGAGGAAAACTGCGCGCGGCGCTGCATCGTTCCAGATCCACGTCGATGTCTTCCACGCCCTCCTCGCCGAGCGGCGTTTCTGCCACGTCGAGCGCGGACTACTCCTCAGCCACGTCGGCCGACCTTACCAACGAGACGGCCGACGTCGACCCCAAGCTCTCTGCCGAGGAGCGCAAGCGGCAGGCGCAGGAGGTCAAAGAGGCCGGCAACCGGTGTTTTGTCCAGGGCGACTATACGCAGGCCAAGGTGCTCTACACGCAGGCCATTGCCCTCGACCCATCGGTCCCTGCGCTGTGGAGCAACCGCGCGGCGTGCGAGCTGAAGCTCGAGCAGCACGGCCTGGCCATTGAGGATGCCGGCAAGGCGATTGAGCTCGACGAGAAGTTTGCCAAGGCCTACTTCCGCCGCGCGTCTGCGCACCTCTCGATCCTGGACCCCAAGGCGGCGCTGCCGGACCTGCGCAAGGTCCTGCAGCTCGACTCGAAGAATGCGACGGTCCGCGCGCAGCTCGACGCGACGGTCAAGCTGGTGCGCCGTCTCGAGTTTGAGCGTGCGATCCGCGTCGAGGCGGGCATGCCGACGAGCTACACGATCCAGGAGCACCTCGAGAACGGCACCGGCGGCGCGGTGATCAAGCCCGACTACGACGGGCCGCTCCTGCCCACCGACGAGAGCAGCAAGACGGAGATCACGCCGGCGGTGGACAGCATGCCCTTTTTGGGCCGCATCGACGAGGCGTTCATCGAAAAGATGATTGAATACTTCAAGGAGGGCAAGCGCCTCCCGAACGGCGTCGCCTGGGCGATTGTCCTCGGCGCGCTGCGCGAGTTTGAGAAAGAGCCTGCGATGGTTTCGTACACCGTCCCCGAAGGCACCACGATCGACGTCGTGGGCGATACCCACGGCCAATTTTACGACTTCCTCCATCTCCTCTCGATGACCGGCCGGCCATCCAAGACGCACGCCGTGCTCTTCAACGGCGACTTTGTCGACCGCGGCTCCTGGTCGGTGGAGATTGCCTTGACGATCTTCGCGTACAAGTGGCTATACCCCCACACGACGCTCGTCAACCGCGGCAACCACGAAACGAGCGACATGAACAAGGTGTACGGCTTCGAGGGCGAGTGCAAGGCCAAGTTCGGCAACGACATCACCTTTAAGCTCTTCACCGAGGTGTTTGTCGCCATTCCGCTTGCCACGCTCATCACCGCGCCCAAGCAGCCGCTTCCCGCGGAAAAGCTCCCGGCGAGCGCAAGCAAGTCGCTCGCGCAGACCGCGCCCATCCTCGACAAGGAAACAGGCGTGAAGCGCTTCTTTGTCGTGCACGGCGGCCTCTTTTCGCAGGACGACGTGACACTCGACCAGATCCTCGCGATCGACCGCTTCGCAAAGAAGCAGCCCGGCCAGGAGGGCCTCATGATGGAGCTCCTCTGGAGCGACCCGCAGGCGGCCCCGGGCCGCGGCCCGAGCAAGCGCGGCGTCGGCCTCGGCTTCGGCCCCGACATTACGCGCGCGTGGTGCGAACTGAACGGTATTACTGCCGTCCTGCGCAGCCACGAAGTGCGCCAGGGCGGCTACGCGGAAGAGCACGAGGGTCTCTGCTGCACCGTCTTTTCCGCGCCGAACTACTGCGACTCGGCGGGGAACCTTGCGGCGTTCGGCCGCATCGACGACCAGGGCACGCTGTCCTGGACCACGTTTACCGCGCAGCCGCACCCCAACATCCGCCCGATGGCGTACGCGAGCGGCGCTATGGGCGGCCTGGTCGCCTAAAAAAAAAATTAAAGGACCGTGTCCTGTCTAGTGCTTTTGGCGTAGCGAGATAGCAGCGGCGTTTCGCATTTACTTTTCTACTTACTGCGCAGTACCGAGAGTAATGGCGTCGACACGGAGACGGGTATAGGGCTGCTTGTGGGTGATCACCTTGTCGTAGCCTTTGCGGCGCTTAAACTTTTCAATGCGTTCCATCGGCCCCTTGGTATGCTCGACGACGACGCAGCGCACGCTAACGACGTCCTGCGACAGCGACGCACCGACGTGTGCGAGGCCGGCCGGAACAAGCTGCGCGGCCCACGACTTGGACCACGGCAGGAAGGATTCCGGGGCGTTTTGGGCGATGTCGGTCGACTTGGTAGCGACGCGCACGGCGAGCGGCTCGACGGCGTCCTCCGCATCGCGCTGCTGCAGCAGGACAAGCGGGTTGCGACCGCCCTGTGCCTTGCGGCGGCCGAGCGCCGGGTCCTGCGCACGCAGCGTGTAGTTGCGGCTGCCGACTTCGTGGACGCGGTCGAGCTCGAGCACGTCGCCGACCTGGACGCCGCGGAGGCGCGGCAGCGTCACGAGGTCCGACTCGCTCAAGACAAGCGTGCGGCCCGTGATCGATGCCACGACATAGTGGTTCGGCTGCGTATGCAAGAGGCGCAGCGCCTTATTCACGTCTTCGACGGATTCTTGGAGCGAGCCGCGTGCGTTTTGCAGCGGCGCACCCGCAGTGCTTTGTGTGGCCTCTGTAGAGTAGAGTCGTGTGGCAGGAATCGCCGCGCGAGGCGCCACGGCGCGCCCCGCGAGTGCGCGGCACAGCGGCGTCCGCAGTGCGTTCATGCTCTTTGCCCTGGTTGGGATCGCAAGCGCGTTCTTCTTCTGGGCCATGTGGCCTCACGTGACTTTTCGTGGAGGTGCTTTGCTGGCCGCCGGAACGATCCGGCCGGCCGAATGAGGCGGGCGTGTTGTAATTCCACGACAGAAGCGTGCGCGACGATTCGTCGATTTGGCCCTCGGACCCGAGTCTGCGGCCACGGCCGTGCCCGGCCCTGCTGGCACTTCCGCGGCGCGGCCCGGCCGGGCTTCTACCCAACCTTCCCCTTTACGGCTACGGACCTCTTGTCCTTGTCTTTTACCACTGCCCCACTCAGACCGAGATACTTAGTCGCAATGCTCGCTAGGTCCTCCGGCATTGCAGTTGCTAACCTTGCCCGCACCTCTATGGTGGCCACGGTACGTACTTTCTCCCTCCCTTCTTCTGGTCCCGCGACTCGGTAGAGGGAGGTGACGGCACTGATGGGAACTGATGCTAACCTCGATCTTGTAGGCCCGCCGCAGCACTCCCGCTGTTGCTACCGCCGTCCGTAACTACGCGACCGCCAAGGCTGGTACGTTGATCAAGCGCGATCTTGCTAACCTTAGCCGCCTCGGAGGTGAGCTCGATCCTCGAGCAGCGCATCTCTGGCGTCTCTTCCGACTTTGATGTTGAGGAGACCGGCCGTGTGCTTACCATCGGTGACGGTATTGCCCACGTCTACGGTCTGCGCAACGTCATGGCCGAGGAGATGGTTGAGTTCTCCTCGGGTGTCCGCGGTATGGCCCTCAACCTGGAGGCCGACAACGTCGGTGTTACCGTCTTCGGTTCGGACGCCTTCATCAAGGAGGGTGACGTCGTGAAGCGTACCGGCCAGATTGTCGACGTTCCCGTCGGCCCTGCTCTGCTCGGCCGTGTCGTCGACGCTCTTGGTACCCCCATTGACGGCAAGGGCCCCATTGACGCTGCCGAGCAGCGCCGTGTCCAGGTCAAGGCCCCCGGCATTCTCCCCCGTCACTCGGTCAACCAGCCCATGCAGACTGGTTACAAGCCCGTCGACGCCATGGTGCCCATTGGCCGTGGTCAGCGTGAGCTGATCATTGGTGACCGTCAGACCGGTAAGACCGCTCTGGCTCTGGACACCATCCTGAACCAGAAGCGCTGGAACGATGGCCAGGACGAGTCCAAGAAGCTCTACTGTGTCTACGTCGCCGTCGGTCAGAAGCGCTCGACCGTCGCCCAGCTGGTGCAGGCCCTTGAGCAGCACGACGCTCTCAAGTACACTGTCATTGTCGCTGCCACTGCCTCGGACGCTGCTCCCCTGCAGTACCTTGCTCCCTTCACTGGTTGCTCGATCGGTGAGTGGTTCCGTGACAACGGCAAGCACGGTCTCGTTGTGTTCGACGACCTGTCGAAGCACGCCGTTGCCTACCGTCAGATGTCGCTGCTGCTCCGCCGTCCCCCCGGTCGTGAGGCGTACCCCGGTGACGTTTTCTACCTCCACTCTCGTCTGCTCGAGCGTGCCGCCAAGATGAGCGAGAAGTTCGGCTCTGGTTCGCTGACTGCCCTGCCCATCATTGAGACCCAGGGTGGTGACGTGTCGGCCTTCATTCCGACCAACGTCATTTCGATTACCGATGGTCAGATTTTCCTGGAGTCGGAGCTGTTCTTCAAGGGTATCCGTCCCGCCGTCAACGTCGGTCTCTCGGTGTCCCGTGTCGGTTCGGCCGCCCAGACCAAGATCTACAAGTCGGTCGCCGGTTCGCTCAAGCTCTACCTTGCCCAGTACCGTGAGCTGGCTGCCTTTGCCCAGTTCGGTTCGGACCTTGACGCCTCGACCCGCTACACCCTCAACCGTGGTGCCCGCCTGACCGAGCTCCTGAAGCAGGGTCAGTACCAGCCCATGGCCACCGAGATCCAGGTCCCCATCCTGTACGCCGGTGTCAACGGTCTCCTGGACGACATCCCGGTCAACAAGATCGTTGACTGGGAGGCCGCCTACCGCGACGAGCTCCAGAACCAGCAGGAGCTCCTCGCCGAGATCGGCAAGGGTGTCATGACCAAGGAGATTGAGGAGAACATCAAGAACTCGATCAAGGCCAGCGTCTCGTCCTTCCAGGGCAACTAAGAAGATCGTCGGCAAATTGCTGTACCAGCAAGCATAACACTCTTGTAGTGTATGCTGCACCCGAGTGAACACATAGTGACCGCTTGCTGCTGTAGAGTGCCGTCTATCTATTGTCTCGCTACCACGCGTTCTCCCGCCGCCGTCCCTCGCTGGTTGCGGGCCGCGGGCTGGTTTGGCCGTTGCCTCCATTGGCCGTCGATTTCGGCCGAATCCGCCTTCTGCCCGCGGCACGAGACGCGAAGCGCGCGTGTTGGGCTCGTTGGCACTCGGCGCTGTTTGACGCTCGCCACTGGTGGACCGCGCGCAGAGATCATGGATGTTGATCTGATTCAAGTGGTGAACCGGCTGCAGGAGACCTTTACGGCCATCGGCGGCCATAGCGTCGACCTGCCGCAATGCGTCGTGGTCGGCTCGCAGTCGTCGGGCAAGTCGAGCGTGTTGGAAACGTACGTGACTGAAAACGACTGACCGCAGGATTGTCGGCCGCGACTTTCTTCCCCGTGGTAGCGGTATCGTGACCCGCCGCCCGCTCGTGCTGCAGCTCATCCACCTGCCCGCCCCTGCGGACGGCACGCGCTCGATGCAGCCGGAAGAGTACGGCGAGTTTCTGCACCTCGACCGGCGCTTTACCGACTTTGCCTCGATCCGCAACGAGATTGAGAACGAGACCTTCCGTGTCGCCGGCCAGAACAAGGGCATCTCGAAGCAGCCCATCCACCTGAAGATTTACAGCCCAAACGTCATCAACCTGACACTCGTGGATCTGCCGGGTCTCACCAAGATTCCGGTCGGCGACCAGCCGTCGGACATTGAGCGCCAGATCCGCTCGCTCGTCACGGACTATATCTCGAAGCCGAACTGCATCATCATGGCTGTCTCGCCGGCGAACGTCGACCTCGCCAACTCGGATAGCCTGAAGCTCGCGCGCAGCGTCGATCCCCAGGGCCGCCGCACGATCGGTGTGCTTACCAAGCTGGATCTGATGGACAATGGCACGAATGCACTGGATATCCTGACCGGGCGCATGTACCCCCTCAAGCTCGGCTTCATCGGCGTGGTGAACCGCTCGCAGCAGGACATTAACAGCAACGTGCCGCTGGACGAGGCACGGCGCTCCGAGGAAGAGTTCTTCCGGTCGCACCTTGCCTACCGCAATATCGCACACCGCTGCGGCACCAAGTACCTCGCCAAGACGCTGAACCAGGTGCTCATGGGACACATCCGCGACCGTCTGCCCGACATGAAGGCGCGCCTGAACACGCTCATGGGCCAGGCGCAGCAGGAGCTCGCGTCGTTTGGCGACGTCGCGTTTATGGGCGACCAGCACCGTGGCACGCTCATTCTCAAGCACATGACGCAGTTTGCGCGCGACTTTGTGGCGTCGATCGACGGTACCTCGTTCGACATCTCGACCAAGGAGCTGTGCGGCGGCGCGCGGGTCTACTACATCTTCCAGGACGTCTTTGGTCAAGCGCTCACCTCGATCAACCCCATTCAGAACCTCACGGTGCAGGATATCCGCACGGCGATCCGCAACTCAACCGGCCCGCGCCCCAGCCTGTTTGTGCCGGAAGCTGCGTTTGAGCTGCTGATCAAGCCGCAAATCAAGCTGCTCGAGCCGCCGAGCTTGCGGTGTGTCGAGCTGGTGTACGAGGAGCTGATGAAGATCTGCCACAACTGCACCAGCACCGAGCTGCAGCGCTTCCCCCGCCTGCACGCCCAGCTGATCGAGGTGGTGTCGGATCTGCTGCGTGAGCGCCTCGGGCCCACGTCGGAATACGTGCAGAGCTTGATCGATATCCAGGCCGCGTACATCAACACGAACCACCCCACGTTTGTGCAGGACTCGGCGTCGATTGCGACGCGCATGCGCGAGTCGCAGCAGCGCAAGTCGCTCACCGCCGCGCCGAAGCAACAGCACCAGCAGCAGCAGCACCAGCAGGAGCTGTCGCTGGACTCGGACGTGAGCGGCGCGGCGTCAGAGGACGAGATGGACGACCAAAAGAACAGCCGGAGCCTCACGGTGAACGGAACCACGCACAAGGAGCAGCCCAAGCACCGCAACGCCCCGACCCAGGGCCAGCCGCGGCCGGCGGAGCAGCCGGTGGGCGACATGGGCCCCAACGGCCAGCGCGACTCGTTCCTGAACTACTTCTTCGGCGGGCCGTCGAGCCTGCCGATCCACGAGCCGAGCGGCAGCGTGTCGGGCCTGTCGATGCACTCGCGTCTCAACGACAACAAGCCGAACCTCATGGCCGGCCGCGGCGGCCTCGAGGGCAGCAGCGCCGCGTTCGACATGAAGAGCCTCGACCGGTACCTCGAGGCGGAGCAGGTGCCGGACGACGAGTACGCGCTCTCGGAGCGCGAGGCGGTCGAGGTGAACCTCATCCGCCAGCTCATCACGTCCTACTTCAACATCGTCCGCCAGTCGATCCAGGACCTGGTGCCCAAGGCGGTGATGCACCTCCTGGTCAACTTCTCGCGCGACACGGTGCAGAACAGGCTGGTGATCAACCTGTACAAGGAGTCCATGTTTGAGCAGCTCCTCCACGAGGACGAGGCACTGACCAAGGAGCGCAAGCGTGTCCAGGCCCTGCTCGACGCCTACAAGGAAGGCTTTAACGTCTTGTCTGATATCACATTCAAACCTACGAGCTCATAGAGGGTATAGTGGCCAAACACGCCGCCGCTACGCACGCGACTTTTTCCGCTGCGAGCGCATGGCCTTTTTGAACTTGTGCGAGGACGCAGAGCCGGCAACCACGTCGCCATCGCGCGCGCCGCCTTTGCTCTGGGCGCGTGCGAGGGTCGAGGGGCGCTTGGAGCGCTGCTGCAGCACATCGTACGCGCCACTGCCGCGGCGCGCATCGCGCGCGCTGCCACGCAGCAAATCGCCAAACTCTTCCTCGACACCGCCGCCAATGCGGTCGCCTTTGGCCGAGAGGCCGAGGCCACCGAGCGCAACGTCCTGCTCGTCGCGGCGACGGCGCTTTGCGTCCTTCTTCGACATGGAAAGACGCTTGTAGTTGTCCTCTTCGAACTCTTCCATCCGCTTGAGCGCACGCGCACGCGACGAGCCCGCCGTGCCAAGCGCACCGCCACTGCCGACACCGGCCGTGGTCGTCTCGTAGGGGTTCGCCGACATGCCGGCGGACAGATCGGCAAGGAGCGCAGCATTGCGCGACGGCTGCCGCTCGCGGTTGCGGTCCTTGCGCGAAGGGCGTGCGTCAGGGTCGAAGAGGACCGGCGCGACCTTCGGGGGGCGATACGCGCCGCTCTCTTCCTCCTCGTCCTCGGCCGCCTGGGGCTTGGCCGAGGCGAGTGCCGCGGGGTTCGGGCGGAAGGCCAGCGGGTCGATTTCCTCCTCGCCCTCGGCCGCGGCCGGCGCCTGCTCGGCGGTCGACGCGGCACGCATCAGCTTTTCGATTTGGTACTTGATGCGCGTCTCCATCGGGCGCATCTTTTCAAGCATGAGACGCAGCGATACGAGGCCGCGGACATACGCCTCGCCCGCTGCATCGCCCAGCGACTTGCCAGAGGCGCGGTGGGCACAGAGGAGCGCCATGTGGTGCATGTAGGCGAGCAGTGCATCGACCTTGACGGTGAGCAGCGAAAGACCGTCGGGAAATTCGAGGTCGTTATCTTCAGAAGCCTTCTGGAGCTTCTCTATCTGGGGCACGACATCCTTTACGCTCTTCTCGAGCCCCTTGCCCAGCTCGGCAAACGCGCCACGCTGCTGCTCCACGAGACTCATCGTGGCCTAAAAAAAAGTACACGTGACATCTACGGTCTCGCACGGGCGCTAGTAGACGAGGTAGGCGATGTTGAGCAGGGGAAAGCCGATCATGAGGCCCACCCAGAAAATCAGGTTGCCCAGCGAGCGATTGTTTTTGATCAGTGGGGTCTGAGCAAGGAGGATCAAGGGGTATTGTGACATCTGAGCAAAGAACAGATAGCCACGTAGTTTTCCGCTGACAATGATCATCACGAGTTCGTGCAGCACCGAGCTCAGGAAAAAGGTCACGAGCGATGCCGTGTGCTTCGAGAGGCCCCAGTTGAAGATCATCGACACATAGACATGCTGCAGGAGGAAGTGATGAACGGGCTGGGTGAGCGCAGGTACGTACGCGATTCCACTTGCGCGCAAACTCGTCCATCGACGCCGAGTTCCACCAGTCCTGGTAGAATTCGCGGTCGGCAAAGCGCGTGAGCTCCGCAAAGCCGTTGCACACACACTCAAACATCAGGTAAAAGATAAGCAGGTACTGTGTGAGCAGGGACACGTACGCATAGCATCATGGGCATCGCGAGACGCACAAACACCTCGAGCAGGTTCGTGACGGGCGTGAGCGTGACGGGCATGATCCAGTTGACCATGATCACGTACACGACGAGGAACGTGCCAAAGGTCGCGAGGATGCGCTCCAGCACGTACAGCGGCCGCACGCGCTCGGTGCGGGGGTACTGCAGCTGGTACACGAGCGTCGGCACCAGCTGAAAGTCCCAAAAATTGGCCACCGTCACGTTGGCCGGCCACATTGGGCCGAGGTCCTGGATCCCGTCGGGCTCGGCGTAGAGTTTCTCGCGCTGGTGCCCAATCTGCATCGCCAGATCGCGCACCGTCGCGTCTGGGTGCCACGCAAACGGATGGGGATCGCGCAAGTCGCAGTCCTCCAGCTTCACCTCCTCCTTCTTGGGGTGGTCCGACAGCGTGTCCGAGTCCAGCGCGCCGACCAGCCGGCGGTGCTCCGGCATGGGCGACATTGCGCGGGGTAGGTAGGAGTGCAGTTTCGGCAGCACGGCCTGGGCACGCACCATGGAGCTGCTCGCCTGCATTGTGCGCGAGGCCCACACCCCGAATGGGTCCTCGGTCGGCGTATTGTCGTCGAGCACGGCGGCCAACGTGGCCGTGGGCCGCACCCCGGTCGCAGCCACGGCCCGTTTCCAGGCCTGGTCGATGTCGCATTGGTACAGCTCTGTAAGCTTCTTGTCGAGCTCTTTTTCAAGGCGCGTCATCTTGATAAAAGTGTCCGACATGATGCCGTTCACCGACAAGTAGCTGTGCACCTTCATGATCATCACGAGCGAGTGCAGCACAAAGAAGCCAGACTGGACCCAGGGCCATTCGCTGTGTGAGACGGAATACGTACCGCACTTGGATCCACTCAATTACGCCATAGAGCAGTCCGACGTACCACAGGAGCTGCAGCGCATAGATTCCGCCCGCGTACGGCAGGCGGAAGCGGTGGAGCACCTTGATAAAAGCGACGCTCAGGAACGTAGAAAGGACGAGCACGCCGTCGCTCACCGCCAGGATACCAGCGTCGCGGCTCATGAGTGTCGCAAATGTCATGCTGAGCACCTGCCCCGTCGACTGAAACGAGGCCATGAACGCATTCAGCACCAGCAGCGCCGTAAAGATCCAGAACAATATATAGAAGCCACGGAACCTGTGTCAGTCTCACGACGTACGGATCCTGCGCCGAGCTCGTATTCGTCCTGTCCAGCAGCGAGAGGCGAGGAACGTGCGTCACCTTGCGCAGCATCTTTTTGCCTTGCCGTCCGACGCGCGCCAAGGGCGACTTGCGGCTCTTCTCGCTCGGCACGTCGCGCACGGGCAGGCTATGACCTGTCGCGGGCTCTCTTGCGTGACCCTCTGCATCGGTAGCCCGGATCTCGGGCAGCGGTGTGTGCTCGCGCGTCGCTTTAGGCGCGACAATCCGCGGCGCTCCACGCTCTTCCATCGTGGGGATGACGTGCACGGGCGACGCAGCACGTGCCACTTTGCGATCGTTGTTGGCATGGCGAGCGCACGGAGCCAAGGCGCGCAGCGCGGGCTGACGCTGGACGTGGTCCAAGCGGTGGTCGGCGAGTTTGGGTTCATTCTTGCGCTGATCTTTGGCGGGTGCTGCTCGAATGCGTGGGCGCTCGAGCTGACCACGAAGCAGCTCCCTGCGTCAGGAACGCTGCTGACGCTCGTGCAGTTCATTGCCACTGCGTTCGTCGCGCTCCTCGGCCAGCTCGAGTGGCGGCGTGTGTATGGCATGGAGATGCTTGTGATCAAGAAGCCGGGCGTGCCGCTGCGGCGATGGCTCGTACAGGTCCTGCTGTACTTTACGACGAGTCTGCTGAACAACACGGCGTTTGCCTATAGCATCCCCATGTCGGTCCACATTGTGTTTCGCAGCGGGGGGATGGTCGTCAACATGCTGCTTGGATACCTGATCGACAAGAAGCGGTACGCACCGCTGCAGGTGCTCAGCGTCGCACTCGTCACGGCCGGCGTCGTGGTCGCGACGCTCTCGGCCTCGCATCCTTCGCACGCCTCGCACGCGTCGGCAGAAGACTACGGCTTTGGCGTGCTCCTGCTCAGCCTCGCGCTCCTCTCGTCCGGGATCATGGGCATCTTTCAGGAGCGCACCTATGCGATCTACGGGCGCGAGCACTGGCACGAGGCGCTGCTCTACTCGCACCTCTTTTCCTTGCCGCTCTTTTTGCTGCACACGCGCAGCCTGTCGGAGCAGGTGCGCGCGGCGAATGCGACGCGGCCACAGTGGATCGGCCTGCAGGCGTGGGGCATGCACATTCCGTCGTACTATGTCGTGCTCGCGCTCAACGTCCTCACGCAGCTATTGTGTGTCAACGGAGTGAACCGGCTCACGTCGCGCGTCACGAGCCTCAGCGTGTCGCTCGTGCTGGTCGTGCGCAAGGCCGCGAGTCTGGTCGTCTCGGTCGTGCTCCTGAACGGGCACACCGGCAATGTAGCACTATGGGGCGGCGCGGCAGCCGTCATGATCGGTACCGTTGGGTATACATACGGCGGGCTGCAGCGACCCCCCAAAATCCGCGCCAAGGCGCAGTAATTATGTACATCGAGTCTCGGTAGCATGTGTGTTGTCCTTGGCCACCGCCTCGACAGTCGCCATCGCGGCCTGGCGCAGGGGCGTCGCTGGCACGCCGGTGCGCGCATAGGCGAGGTGCGACACGCCGCGGCCTTCGTCCAGGCCGCGGCGGTCGCTTGCGAGGTCGTCAAAGGACACACGGTCCGCACGGCCCTGCTCGAGCTTGTACCACTGCTCGCCGTCACGCACATACGCACAGTCCCCTTGGCGGCTCGCGAGGAGCACCGCACAGAGCGTGTACGCATATTCCTGCGTCTCGGAGGCCGCCGCATCGAGCTCGCGCACAAGCGCCGCACGCGTCGTGAGCATCGCGTCGTGCAGCTCGCCGAGGCGTACATCGAGCGTCTGCACTTCGGAGTGCAGCGCGTGCTGCACATCGCCCATCCAGTCGGCCAGCTCGGCGTACTGGTCGCCGGCCGCGCGCACCTTGGCACAGGTCGTGAGCAGCTCGTGCACGGGCTTGCCCATCGGCGCCACGAGGCGCGCGCGCTGCTGCGCGAGCGCGAGCTTCTCGTCGTCCCACGTCTGCAGCTGCTGCCAGCGGGGGTCGTTATCGATGCGCCCGCCACGGCGCGTGTGCCACAGGAAAGCGTCGAGCGAGATGGACTCTTCGATGCGGAACGGCGGCAAGGCAGCCTCCGCCTGATGCTGCACATTGAGGAGGAGCACGTCGGCGGGGCGCGTGATCAGCAGCGAGTCCATCTCGCTGCTCGCCATGAGCTTGGAAAAGAGACACGCGCGCACAAACGTGTCCGTTTCGCTGTGCACGAGCGTGATGGTGGCCGTGGGCTGCGCCTCGCCGGGCGTCGCACCGTCCTCGGGCGCGGCGAGCGCCGTCGTGGCATACGACTGGAACAGGCCGCGGTCGTGGTCCGCTTGCTCGGCACGCGCGGCGACAGTGGCGGTGCGCGACGAGCACACAATGGTCTCGACCGCAATGAGCATCGCCTCCAGATACGCGTGCACGAGCGACTCGAGAAAGACCTCGAGCAGCACATGCATCTCGGCGTTGCGGCTCGCCTGCAGCATATAGTCGCGGGGCACTACGTCGACGATATCGCCAAGGACGAGCGCCGCACGCGACGTGTGCTGCATTACGGTAAAGAGCGTCTGCACACGCTGCACAAGCACGACACTGGGGTAGGCCTGCACCGGGATCGCCGTTTCGTTCGGCGTGCGCGCGGCATGCGCGCCGGCCCAGTAGCTGCTTACCGACGTGACATGCTCTGGCAGGGGAAAGCCGAGGAACGCGTCGCGTGCCGAGGGGATCGCATACAGCGCCTCGAGCACGAGCGCCACGGCGGTATACACCGGAACCGACGGAACGAGCGCCACCGGGCTGCGTCAGCGGAAAAAAAGTACGTACCCGCCCTCTGTGCGCAGGCGGTCCAGCGCTTTGTGCTCGTCCGCAAACTTGGCATCGCGCTGCGTCTCGGACTGCACACTCTCGGCCAGGACGCGCATCAGCTGCTCGTCTTCCGACATGTTTGTATCGCGCTGCGGAGGCGGCGCGATCGAGGCGGCCATCGCTTTCTGCAGCTCCGCATCCTCGTCGTCGGGATTCACGTACGCCGGGGAGGCGGGCGGGCCCTGCGGCGCGTCTGCCGGCGCCGGGAGGGCCGGCGGCTGCGGCGTTTCGCCGTCCAGCAGGCGGTTCATCGCCCGATCCATATCGCCGCCCGTTTCCTGTGTGAGTCGCGCGACGTACCCGCAAGGCCGCGGCGGCCTGCTCGGGCGTGCACCCAAGGATCCCTTGGAGCTCCCTGGGTTAGTAGCGCGACGTACTGCACTTGGCGCTCCATCGTGCCTGAGTGGAGGCGTCAGGTGGAGGAGGCTCCGGCGCCGAGACGTGCCGGAGGGAGAGGGTGCTGGCGGCGCTACGTTTGTGCACGCGCAGGCCGCCTGCGCGCCGATCTGCGCGCTGGTCCGCCCCACTTGTCTGGACTCTTTTTGATGTATACACATTCTATGCATTGGGCTCCAAAGCGAGTGAGGCGCTGGGTCAGTAAGTCGACGTACGTTTGAATCTGGGCGGCGGGCAGCGTGTCGAGCTGCAGGGCCTCGGCGAGCACAGGCAACTCCATCGGCGCGTCCTGCATGCGCTGCGACTGCTCCTGCAGCGTGCCAAAGTCGCGCACGATCATCGCCTTGATGCGCAGGCGGTACAGGTTGACGAGCGTGTCCCACGACTGCGAGAGTTCCTGGTCGTCGTAGAACGGCAGCATGCTCGGCGTGAGGGAGGAGTCAATGTACAGCGACAGCGCGTCGTTTGCGGCGAGGTCCGAGACGAACGTGCCAAAGAACGGTACGTGGATATGGCCATCCGCGTGCGACGCCAGCGCGCCGAGCATGGCTTGGCGCAGCTGCGTAAACTGGTCGCGGGGCGACGTGAAGCGGCGGAGCGCGTCAAACACGCGCATCTCCCACGCGCCCACGCCGCGCCACGACGCCTGGAGGCGCGCGACCCACGGCGACTGCAGGCCAAAGAGGATCTGGCACAGCGTTGCGTAGTTGCCCAGCAGGTAGCAGTCCCATGCGATGCGGATCCACTTGGAGAGCATCGCGACACGTTCCGTCGGCTCCTTGGTCATCACGACGTGGCTCGCAACCCACGCACAGGCGCGGTTGAAGCGCGCAATGAGGATGTGCGTTGCGCCACGCTTGTCGACCGGCGGGACGAGCTGCTCATGCGAGCTGCCCACAGCGGTGATGCGCCACGTCACGTACTCTTGGTACTCGCGCTGCCACTGCTCCTGCTGCACGGTGTGGTGGTCCCAGCTCAAATCGGTCAGCTCCGACCAGTGGACGAGATTAAAGAGCTGCTTTTCGATGGTCGTGAGCTGCCGTGCGATCGTGCTGGAACGCTGCGAGAGGAGGAGCGTGCCTTGCTCGGACCAGCCCGTCGGCGCAGCGGCCGGCGCAGCGCGAGGACCGCGGTCCGCGGCGAGCATCGAGTAGCGTTGGGCGTCCTTCCACGAGGCGTTTGCATGCGCGGGGATCCACTGGATCGGGCCGTCCCTTGGGCGCTGCACCTCGCTGCCGGCCGGGCGTCCTTCGAGCATGTCCTCGAGGCGCTGCAGCGCGGCGTCGGGGTCGACCGACGCGGTGTCGCTCAGCGCGTCGCTCGGCATGTCGGGCTCCGCGGGGGGCTCGTACTTGCGGAAGGAGAAGCGCTCGAGGCTCTCGGCCTCGGCGTCGCGCGGCGCGACCAGCTCCTCGGTACTCTCGCCGAGGCGCAGCTTGCGCCTTAGGCCGAGGTTCGAGCGGCGGCCCATGCGGAACACCGACTCGGCCTTGCCGCGGGGGCTCTCCCACTGGCTCTGCGTCGAGGGGCGGCGCGCGTGGCCGTGGGGACTGCCGCTGCCAGACAGCGTGCGCTGGTGGCCCGTCGCAGTGCTCGCCGAGGCGATCGACACGTTCGACGGGCCGCGCGTGTGCGCGCCGCGCCCCGAGCCCTCCTTGCGCGAGCGCAGCGCGGGCGAGTTGGTCGGCGAGTCCTCCGCGCGCTTCTCGCGGCCAAAGAGCTTGGTAATCGAGCGCACCTTGCGCAGGCTCGGCGACGAGCGCGACGAGCGCAGCGCAGGCACATCGGGCGTGTGCATGTCGAGCTCGTTGAGCGCTTCTTGGGGCACACGGTCCTGCACCAGGAGCCAGAGCGCCACCGCGCCTTCGCGCACCTCGGCGTCCGTGCCGCTCACGGGCCAGTGCGCGGAGCGCTGCGCCTGCGAGTTGACAAACTGCACGAGGCGGCTGACAAGCAGCTCGTCGTCGGCGAAGTCCTCGTCGTAGTACTGCTTGACCCAGTGCCCGAGCGCATGCTCGGTGCTCCTGAGCACACGCACGGCCGTCGCACGCACCGGTGCGCGCTCCAGCTTGCGCACCGCCCACTCGAAGCGCGAAAAGAGCAGGTCCTGCAGGCGGATCGCATTAAAGTAGGTGCGGTACGCCAGCAGCACATCCTCCATCAGGCCCGGCGAGGAGCCGGTCGTCATCTCGGCGACCAGCCGGCGCGGCGTCGCGGCCAGCACCACGTGCCGGTTCGCAGGGAAGAGATCGTGGTTGCGCGCACGCACCGTGATCGGCATCACGGCGGTCGCGGCGTCGGCGGCGTGCAGGGGAACGAGCTCGTGGGCGTCGCGCGCCGTCTTGGACGCCATGTCGTACACGCACTCCTCGCCTTCCACAGGGCGCAGCGCCGAATTAAAGACGGCAAGGGGGAGCGCGTGCGTGCACACGTCCGGCGCGACCTGCGTCGTGTTGCTGCTGCCCACGACGGCCGTCACATTGTCGTCGCTGCCGGGCGTCGCGGGCGTGCCGGCCTCGAGGAACCAGTCATCGTACGTCCACGCGACCGCCGTCTCGGGCGAGGCGGACGCGGTGCAGGGGTCGTCGTACAGGAGGATGTGGGGGCCAAGCATCCCTTCGGAACGTGCGACACTCAGCGTCGCCGACACGGGCGGCTCGGTGGCGCCGAGCGCGTCGCCCGACACGTTGGCAGGCGCGCCGAGCGCACTGGCCGATGCGCCCGCCCCCCCGCCGGACACGTCTGCGGCCCGGACACGCTCGTCGGTCGGCGTGACCAAGTCGCGCGCCGGCACCGGCGGCGCACCGACCTCGGGGCCAAGGCTGTTCAGGCTCGTAACGTGCAGCGGCGGCATCGCGACTCCGGCATGAGCGCGCCGCTCGCTCTCCAGCAGCGCCTTTTCGTCAATGTCGACCGTGCGCGGCCAGTTGGCCTCGGACGCAAAGCTGGGACGCAGCGACGTGTCCATGCCATAGGGGTAGCCACGGCGCGCGTCGTTCAGCATCTCGTCCTCTGATGCGGGCACAATGCTCGGCTGCGATACATCCGCCGCGTCCGACACATCGCCCTTGGCGGCGATCGGCGTCGAGGCACGGGGGGGTTCGGGCTCGTCGCGCGCACGCTCCTGGTCGATCGCGGCCTGCTGCATGCGCGCGTACTCTTGGAGGGCCTGCTGCGCACGCGCATTCTCCTGGATCGCCATGCGCTCGGCCTCGGACGAGTGGGGGTCCTTGGCCGAGGGGCGGTCCAGGGACTGCGCCTGGAGCGACTGCACCAGCTGCGTCGGGGGCTGCATAGGCTGGAGCTGCTGAACGAGCGTCGGCTGGGTCTTGGGAGCCTGCGTCGGCTGCGTCGTATTAGAGGGCTGCACCGAAGGAGAGCGATCGAGAGAGGTTTGGGGGGCTTGCGCAGACGCATAGGTCTGGGGATATGTCTGGGACGCCTGCGTGTATTGAGAGGGCGCTTGCGCATAGGCCTGGGACGGGGGGCTCTGGGCATAAGCCTGGGACGGGGGGCTCTGGGCATAGGCCTGGGACGGGGGAACCTGGGCGTAGGTCTGAGACTGGGGAGCCTTGACATCAGCCTGGGCCTGAGGACTCTGTGCATAGGCCTGGGGACTCTGTGCATAGGCCTGGGGACTCTGTGCATAGGCCTGAGGGCTCTGTGCATAAGCCTGAGGGCTCTGTGCATAGGCCTGAGGGCTCTGTGCATAGCTCTGCTGGACCTGCTGAGCCTGCATCAGTTGAGCCTGCTGAGCCTGCTGAGCCTGCAGCTGCTGGGCCTGCGACACCTGCGACTGCGCGAGCCTGTCTTGCGCCTGCTGAGTGTACTGGGCCTGGCGTGCCGCATATTGCATTTGGGCCTGCTGAGGCGACAGAGGCTGTGTGTACTGTCCCTGGTGCGGAGACTGCGTGTACTGCGCTTGCTGAGGCGACGCTCCCTGCGTGTACTGTGCCTGCTGGGATGCCGGCGCCTGGCTGTACTGCGTCTGCGTCAACTGGTTCTGCTGGGGCGAGGTAGGCTGGGGCGGCACATACTGCCTGTACTGCGGCGCAGCCTGCCCCCCTCCGTACCGGTTCTGCGCAACCTCGGCCTGCATCGGCGACCTGGGCCCCGGCTGGTGCTGCGGCGAGGCCTGCATGCGGGAGTGGATGCCCGGCGAGGTCTGGTTGAGCTGCAGCGATGCAATGTCGACCGAGGGCGACTGCGACTGTGCATGTGCATCGAACGAGGTCTGCACCGGCGTTTGCGGTGCCTCGCCACTCGTGTTCCTATGCTGCGGCGGCAGACGCATGCCCAGACCCGGGGCGCGCGACTCGGAAAAGAACTGGGTGTCGCCGAGGTTCGACGACGCCGACGACGGAAAAGCGCCGCCGCCGGACTGCACAATACCTAGTCCCGCATTCGCCTGCCCCTGCGCAAAGAGGCGCGCGCGCGAGTTGTCGCCATCGCCAATGCGGGGTGACGAGGTGTCGTGGCTTGGCATCGGCTCCACGTCGGGCTGTGGGGACCGGAAGAGGCGCAGGGAGCGCTTGCTTTTTAGCCGGCGTGGGCTTTTCGGTGCCGCGGCCTGGTCATTCGCATCTGGCCGCTGTGCCTTAGCACTCAGCTGCTCAATCGAACGCGACTTGCGAAGGAACATCCTCGCTCGCCGGACGTTGGACGGAGAGAACCGCCCGGGCAAGGGACGCACCTCCACTCTTCCGCCCCGATGCGTCCTGGCCAGGCGCAGACGCATGCGAAGGCGCATACGCAGCGTCATCGCGCGAAGCAAGTAGGCAAGGATGCCAGGATCGTGTCCCATATAGTCGAGGGAGAGAGTACGGGTACCCAGCGCCGCGCCGTGTTCCGGCCGGTGCTTACCTCGCCGTACGTCGTGCATGGGTAGGTCCTTTTTCTGACGCAGGCCGCGGCTTGCCAAGGCCGATGCGGAGATGCTTCTGCATACGCTCGTCGAGGGCCTTGCTGAAGAGCGCACAGGGACCACGGTCGGCCTGAATGCGGCGACGCGCGCGCTCGAAGAGCGCATCGATGCGGCCCGCACAGACGCCGCGGAACCCCCCCTGCCCCGCATCCTCTTTGTGTGCGAAGGGGATGTCGAGAACACTGCGCTCACGGCGCACCTTCCTATGCTAGTTGCGAGCTACAATGCCGTGGTGCGGCCCTCTGCGCCGCTCCTCCTTGTTCCCCTCGCTCCCGGCGCCGAGCTCTTGCTCTCGACCGCGCTCGATGTGCGCCGTGCGTCGGTCGTGCTGCTGTCCACCGCGTTTCCGAGCCTGGAGCGCCTGCTGCAGCGTGCCGCGTCCGCGTTTGGCCCCGAGTATGTCGCGAGCGGATTCCGCGTGAAATGGCTCGATACGACCGCGGCGCTGGCGCCGCCGCGCATCAAGCACGTCGTGTCCAGCACGCCCGCCAACCTCAACGAGGCCAAAGCACAAAAAAAGGCGTCGCGCAAAGCACACCAGGAAAAGAAGCGCGTGCAGAGGAGCCGTGGTTCATAATCATTTATACCATGTACATACTACTGTCCCATTGCAGAAGGCGGCACCTGCGTGGTCGGCGGCACCTGCAAGGTCGACAGCAATTCGTTGTCGTAACGCATCGTCGGCTTCCATTGGTTCGCGCGGTCGGGGATGAACGAGATCGGCTGTTGCGGGGGGTTGTACGTCAAGCCGAGCTCCTGCGCGATGTCGCGCATGTAGCGCATAAACTTGGTTCGGCGCATCCAGCGGCCGAGCCAGTCCTGCCAGTTGCCCTTGTGCTCGACGGCGATAATGAGCGAGATACAGTTCATGTTGCGCACCGAGTCGTACAGCAGGAAGAGACCGCCGCCCCAGTCCTTGTCGTTCTGGGCACAGAACTCGGTGAGCTTTTCGCGGAACTCGTCGAGCTTGCTCACTGGCGTGTCGAAGCCCACGTTCACGTTGATAATGTCATACTGCGACGCCGAGCGGCGCGCGTTAAAGATGGTCGACTGGGCGAGCACGGCGTTCGGGGTGATCGTCACCTGGTTCCACACCGTGATGAACTCGGTGGAGATCATGCCAAAGGCCGTGACAAACATCCACGTATCGTTGATGCACACCAAGTCGCCCACGTCGTAAGGGTGCGTAGAAAAGATGAAGATCATACTTTCAAAGATGTTCTTGGCCGAGTTGCCGAACACGAATGAGAAACCCACAATGATTGTCGACAGCGGCAGCAAATTCGAAATCGTCTGCTCGCCGGTGAAGATCACTAGCCAAATAAAGATGACAATGATCAGTGCGATGAAGAGCAAAACCATGTCGAGGTTGCGGAACGCGCTGCGCATATCCTGGATGCTGTTGTTCAGCATCGTCCGGTCCTCAAAGATGCGCTGCAGCGTCGAGCGCATCTCTTCACGCGAGATCTCGCCACTGCGGTCCTCGTCAAAGATACCAAACGCGGCGTACGCGTCGCTTTGTGACTTGAAGAAAGGAAAGAAGTCGTCCGGCGAAATCGTCCTGCCATTCTTGGAAATCGCCACAAAGATTTCTTTTGCCAGGCGGCGCGCCGCGAGCGACGACTCGGGCATGTTGATGTCTGACAGCTGCGCCTTGCGCGCCGCAGACGCGAGCGCAGTCTGCAGCTGCGTCACAAACGTCTGCTTGCGCGGCTGGCGCAGCGCCTCGGCAGCGCTCTCCGCGGCGGGCGTCCCAATGCCGTTCGTGTTCAGCGCCGAGGTGTCCCCGCTCGCGCGCCCAAAAGTACGGCGCGCGCTGTCGGTAAAGGTCGCGGCGCGCGAGCGCAGCTGGTTCGCACTGAGAATGCCCGGCCACTTGCGGGTGCCTTGGAGTTTCGTGAGCACCTTGAATGCACGGCGGTTCTGCTCCAGACGGTCGCGCAGCGTGGTCTTGTGAAAGTGCTGCGCAATGAGCTTGAGCGCAATCTTTTCCGCGAGCACAATGATGGACGTCGCAAAGAGCGCCTTGATAATGTTGGCGATCGTACCAAAGTAGTCCGGCTCCGCGGTCTGCGACGAGAGTTTGAGCACCACCGAGATCGTGCCTCTGAGACTCACCCACGCCCACACCGTGCAGAAAACCAGCTTGATATAAAAGAGGACGCCGTCAACGATCGACACCACGTCGCTGTACAGATCCGGCACCCTGCCAAAGACGACCTCGGCGATCTTGAGCGCCGCACGCGGGATCCAGCCAAAAATCAAAAAGGTCGCCACGGAAGTAACCCAGATGATGGTCAGCCACACGCTCCATATTTCCGCCTCGATAAAGTGCGGCTGGTTGCGGAAGCGCGTGTAGGTGACAATGAACGGGATGATGCAGATGATGCCACCGAACAAGGCGAGGATGCTCATGCGCACAACAGGCGGTGTGTGCGTCACTGCATACACGAGCTTACGCAGCGGCTTGCGCCTGCGCGTCACCTTTGCCTCGCTTGGCTGCCCGTTGTCTTCCTCGTCAATGTCCCAGTCAAAAAGGTCTTCGTCGTCGGTCAGTTCGCCCTGGAGATCGGTTTCTTCATAACCCTGGGTTTTTTCAGAGGGCCCAGCATTGCCTGGCCTCCCCTGCTCATTTCCTATCTGAGCCCAGTCGTTCGTCGCGTACTGGGGCGGCGCACCCACCAGCGTCGCTGCCATGGCCGTCGTTTTCACTCGAAGCGCTTGGGCCACACGCAGCACCGCCTCGGGTGACTAAGCCGGATCGGAAACGGTGTATCGCCACGTGGTCTCGGCCCAATCACCGCCCGGTGCCGAGCTTAGGCCGCAGAGACGAGCGCGCCGTAGCTTGCACCGTACCAGGGATGGGACGCAAGAAGATCAAGATCCAGCCCATTGAGGGCGAGCGCAACCGTTCTGCCACCTATCTGAAGCGCAAGTTTGGTCTGTTCAAGAAGGCGTATGAGCTTGCGGTGCTCACCGACTCGGAAATCGCCGTGATGGTCTTTGGCCGGAATGGAAAGCTAGCCGAGTTTTGCTCCGGAGACATTGACGAGTTCCTGCTGCGCTATACGGAGTACAATGGGACTGTGGAAAAGCGTGGACCCGAGCACTTTTCGCACGACAGCGATGAAAAGAGCGACGAGAACGACGAGCGTCTTCAGGCCCCGGCAGAACCGTCCTTCAAAAGGGAGCGCACGCACAGCGCTGTGCACGCGAGCTCGCGCGCGCGTCTAGACAGTCGGAGACACAATCCCGAGGGCCAACCCGCAAGTGACAATGTGTCTCCACGCGGCCACGGACTCGCGCCGCCGGCAGTGGTGACGGATTCGCGTGGCGCACCCCCCGACATGTACCAGGGCTTGGGCAAGCGCCGTGCCTTTTCGCACACGCTTGGCATGCCTGCCTACTTCCCTGCGGAACGTGACACGAGCGGGGTGCGGATGAATGACTGGGGCGCGCCACGCGCCGAGTCTGCCGCCACGCTGATGCCCGTACCCGAACCGGCGTCTGCGCGGCGTTGGAGCAGTGGGCTGGAACTTGATCTTCCTGCACAAAGCAGCGTGCCCCAGCATGCGGTGCCTAGGCGGCTCTCTGACACATTCGCCAATGTGCAAGCCGGGGAGATGCACGGCGTGCCCATGCCGGATGCCTCGTCGCGCATGCTGCATGCGCACGGGATCCATCCCTCGGCGCCACCCCCCGGGCATGGCGTGCCAGAGCCTGCGCCACCGAGCCTGTCTCTTCCGTTGCCGAATCCCGCGTCCTCCTTTCCTGTTCCAATGAATGCCAACTTCCTCGCGCCCGCTCATTCGCCGACGACGCCGACGACGCCTACAAATACTCAGCCGCCCATGATGGGTATTCCCCAGCCAATTCCCTCGCCGCATGACACCCGCATTGATGGGGGCGTGCTCGCTTCACCGCTCACCCCCGTCCATCCTGCTTTCCCTGGTGCGATGCCACAAACGGCGAACAGCCCGTACCAGTACGATATGAAAGTACACCAAGGCGTCTCGCCTGCACCTATGGGCGCCATGCCGTCCGACGTAAAACGTTTTGTTCCTACGCAGGGACCCGAGATTTTTTTTTCGACACCGGACCGCGCGTCATCCCCGAACCGCGCGCCCCGCCCGGGCCAAGAGGGTGCACAAGAGCCGAGTCCAACCACTAATATGATGCTGCCGCAAGAGCAACGCCCAAACTCGCCGACGGCGAACCCTATCTCACGCTCGATGTTTGTCTCTCAGTAATGCCCGTAGTTGCTATACCCTTGCACTTCGCCACGTGGCGTGCTGCGGCGGCTTGCCTTGGACGACCGTGCGCGATGCGGACGACGAGCGTGCACCGCGGCGTGCTCGCCTGCCTGCTTCTGGCGTTTGCGCTATGCGTCGGGGCGCGCACACCGACGGTGACCGCGTCCAACTTTGCGAATCTGCCCAGCAAGCTAAGCTACTTTGACGACAGCAGCGTCGTGCTCTGGCACGATGCCGAGTCGGGCACCGTCTTTCGCAGCGACAACGAGGGCAAGTCGTGGAAGGCGGTGAGCGGGCCGCCGTCGGGCAAGGCGATGCTCTTGATAGAGCACCCATACGACCCAAAGCAGGCCTTTATTCTCTCCAATGCGGAAGAGCACTGGCGCACGACGGACCGCGGCGCGACGTGGCAGCGCTTCAGGACGCCCGATCCCCCAGCGGTGCGCGCAGGCATCCCGCTCGACTTTCACGCGGACGAGAAGCACCGCACGTACATCCTGTATACGGGCCGGAAATGCTCCAAGTGGTCGCCGCTGCGCGGAAGCGTGTGCCACGACGTCGCCTACTATACCACGGACGCGTTTGCGACCGACGTCAAGCAGGCGATGGACGTCGTGCTGCGCTGCAACTGGGCCAAGACCACGCGCGAGGTCGTCGTGCCGCAGCACGCCATGACGCGCATCTTTTGCCTGGCCTGGGACGAGAGCGTCCACCAAAATGCGCCGGCAGGCCAGCAGAGCGCGAGCAAGACGCGCATGTGGGCCAGCGACGACTTTTTCAAGACGCGGCGCATCGTCGACCTGGGCCTCGGGCGGGACGCACGAGGGTTCATGGGCCTCGGCGCGTCGCGGCGCTACCTGATCACCGCACTGCAGGACCCGACACAAGGGCGGGGGAAGGAGCTCAGCCTCTACGTCTCGCTCGACGCAGAGACGTGGTCCAAGGCGCAGTTCCCGCACGGCCAGCTCCTGCACGAGAGCGCGTACACGATCCTCGATGGGCCGCAGTTCCACCTCCTGGTCGACGTGCTCGACGCGGCAAGCAACACCGGCTCTCTGTTCATGAGCGACAGCTCGGGGACGCAGTTTGGGCTTAGCCTGCACGGCACGCAGCGCAATGCGATGGGTATTGTGGACTACGAGCACCTCGCCAACATTGACGGCGTTGCGATCGCCAACATCCGCACCGAGGCGGCGCTTGCGCGCGTCAAGACCAAGGTAACGCACGACGAGGGCAGCCACTGGACGTACCTCGCGGCGCCACGCACAGACGTTGACGGGCACTCGATCGGATGCAACACGGCGGATCCGGAGCACTGTGCACTGCACCTGCATGCGCTAGTGCAGCCGCACAACTTGGGCCGCACCTTTTCGTCCTCGGCGCCAGGCCTCGTGATGGGCGTCGGTTCCGTGGGCGAGGTGCTCAAGCCGTACGACGACTGCGACACGTTCTTGAGCACGGACGCTGGCGCGACGTGGACCATGGTCGCGCGGCATCCTCACAAGTACGAGTTTGGCGACCAAGGCGGCCTGTTAGTGCTTGTGCCAGACACGGGTGCGACCGACGTGCTGCGCTACTCGTTCAACTACAAGACATGGCATACGCTCCAGCTCGGCACGACGATCACACCGTTTGTCCTGACGACGATCCCGGATAGCACCGCGCTCAAGTTCCTGCTCATCGGATCGCGCGCTCGGGGCGCGGGCGATGACAGCCAGCGGCACGCGGCGCTGTTTGTCGACTTTGCGCCGCTCAAGAAGCGCAAGTGCGGCTCGCGCGACTTTGAGCAGTGGTACCCCCAGGGCCCGAACGGCGCGTGCCTCATGGGACACCGGCAGTGGTACCGCCGCCGCAAGGCAGACGCGGACTGTGTCGTGCTCGACAAGTTCCACGACCCGGTTGCCCACGTCGATCCGTGCCAGTGCACCGAGGCGGACTACGAGTGCGACTTTGGCTTTGTGCGCGCGCCTTCGGGCAAGTGCGAGCCGTCTGGCGCGATTACCGTGCCGCCCGGCGCGTGCCAGCGCAAAGGCGACACGTTTACGGGCTCGTCGGGCTACCGCAAGGTACCGGGTAATACGTGCGAGGTGCGCGCGGGCCAGAAAGCGCTCGACGCGCCGGTCCAGCGGCCGTGCACGCAAGTCGCGCCGCCCGCTGCCGGTGCGATCCAGCACCAGCGCTTTGCGTTCCCCTCGGCGATCGCCGACGTGCTGCACTTTGCCAATTCGCCGCACGTCGTCGTCCGGCTCATGGATGGCCAAATCTTCCAGTCGGCCGATGACGGCGGGACGTGGCACGAGTTGAAGCTGCTGATTGCGCGCTTTGCGGAGCGGAAAGCGCTTGCGCTGATTTCCCATGCGCACGACAAGCAGCGCGCGTTTATCGTGTCTGATTCCCAGGCCGTCTTTTACACCACCGACGGCGGTGTGCACTGGCAATGGTTTAGCGCGCCGCTTGCGCCCAACGTCTTTGGCCTTGCCCCGCTCGACTTCCACCCCACGCAGCCCGACTGGCTGATCTGGACCGGAAGCCGCGGCTGCGAGACGCCGGGCGGCGCGTGCCATACCGAGGCGTACTACTCGCTGAACAACGGCCGGCAGTGGTCGCGCTTTGACACGTACGTGCGCAAGTGCGCGTGGCTGCGCGACACGCACTTTGCCGCGGCCGACACGCGCGCGATCCTCTGCGAGAGCCACACGGAGAAGAAAGGTAGCCAGCCGCTCGCGGCGAGGCCCGAGCGTACGCTGCAGCTGGTGCTCGGCAACGATCTGTACCGCAAAAAGCACGTCTTGTTTGAGAACGTCTTGGGCTTTTCCGTCTTTGAGGAGTTTTTGCACGTTGCCGAAGTGGTCGGCGTGCCCGCGGCGCTGCGCATGCACGTCTCAATGGACGCGCACCGCTTTGCGGAGATCCAGCTTCCCCCCCAGCTCGACCTCGAGCGCCACGCGTACACGGTCCTGGACTCTGTCACGCGTGCCGTCTTTATGCACGTCTCTCCCCAGCAGAGCGCGCTGCGGCAGTGGGGCGACCTGGTGAAGAGCAACTCGAACGGGACCTACTATGCGCTCTCGCAGGAAGGCGTGAACCGCAACGCGCTGGGCTACGTCGACTTTGAAAAGATGCGCGGCATCCACGGCATCGCGCTCACCAACGTCGTGAGCAACCAGGAGGAGGCGGCGATCTCGGGCCTCAAGGCGCTCCAGACGCGCATCACGCACAACGACGGCGGGCACTGGGACGCGCTGACCCCGCCTGTGCACGACTCACACGGCAATCCGTACGCGTGCAACGAGGTGGGGTGCAGTCTGCACCTGCACGGCCTGCTCGAGCGTCCGGACCTGCGCCTGATGACGAGCACCCCCGCTGCGACGGGCTTTATGCTCGGCACAGGGAATGTCGGGCGTGCGCTCGCGCCCTACCGCGACTGCGACACGTTCCTTACGCGCGACGGCGGCTTTACCTGGGAAGAGGTCCACAAAGACGCGCACAAGTGGGCCATGGCCGATCACGGCGCGATCCTGCTCCTGGTCGACGACGAGCGGCCGACAGACGAGGTGCTCTACACGCTCGACCAGGGCCTCTCGTGGAAGTCGTTCAAGCTCGGGGAGCGCATGCGCGTCGCCACGATCGACGCGCTCCCGGAGGAGTCCGAGCGCCGCTTTGTCCTCTTTGGCCAGACGACGCAGGTGCAAAAGCAGTCGGTCGCTGTGATGCTCGACTTTACCGCCGTGCTCCCGCGCAAGTGCGTCTTTGACCGCAAGAGCGAGGATCGCAACGACTTTGAGCGCTGGAGCCCCGGCGAGCAGCGGGACGAGCGGTGCCTGTTTGGTGCGCAGCGCTGGTACTGGCGCCGCAAGCGCGACCGCGCGTGCTACGTCGGCGACGCGCTGCCCGACAAGATCGAGGAGCGGCAGTGCCAGTGCACCGAGGCGGACTTTGAATGGTACGTCGCGCTACTTACCCAGCGAATTCAACCACTACCGCGACCCCACGACCCAAAAGTGCGTGCCGTACGTCAACACCGCGGAGCTCGCCGCGTCGGTCGAGGAGCAGTGCGCGCGCAATGCGCCCGAGTACGACGGGTACTGGTACGAGCGCACCGCGGTGCGCAAGGTGCCGATCTCGGTGTGCACTGGCGGCCTCCGCCTCGACCGCGGCGCGCAGCACCGCTGTCCCCACACGCCGATCCGCCACGGCTTCTTTTGGTGGCTCTGGATCCTGCTGCTAGCCGTTGCGATCGGCTTCGCGGCCGCCTACTGGTGGACCAACGGCGAGATTGGGCAGTACGGGTACGTTCTACGACTGACGCAGCGCCCTCCGCCTCGAGGACCACGCCGCATACCACGACGCGCGCGAGCACCTCGGGCTGCTCGCGGGCTTTGTCGGGGGCCTCGCGTCGCTCGCGTGGGCGCGCGCGCAGGAACTGGGCGAGCACATTCCTATCGTGCGCGACTACCTGCGCCGGCGTTCCCAGCGTCCTTTCTCCAGCTACCACATGCTGTCGACCGACGAAGACGCCGAGGTACGTGCCTGTCCTGACCCAGATCCTCCGCGGCTACGACTCGGAGGCCGAGCCATAGTGTATAGCACGTGACACACCACGTCGCGCTCCGCAACGTCCACAGCGGCGCAAGTCGTGGTGCGCGCGCAGACCGATCCAGGGGGGCTGGCCTGGTGGCCGTGGCGGCCGCCAGGATTAGCCCAGATAGCGGCACTCCTTGTCGCGGGTGCCGCGCCGCATGCCGCCGCGCGCCCGGTCGAGTCACCCGCCGGGCTCGTGTATTCCGCACTGCCGATCCATTCGATGGCGATGTCGTCCATGACGGCGCACAACGCGTCGTGCTTTAATCTGACACGCCAGAGCGAATTCCAAGGGCCTTTTACTATATGGAACTACGAGGAGCGCAGTGTATGGTTTCAGCGCAAGGCAATCTTGATCGTCTCTATATTCCTCGCGATATTTATTGTACTCATTATCGGATTCGCCGTGTTCCTTCGGGATCGCAATGCAGGCATCTCGGAGGACGGCGAAGAGGCGCTGCCGCGCATCGACACGATCGCATCCGAGCTCCAGCGGGGGAACAAGCAACGAGGGCCGTCGATCCGATTCGCACGCGCGCCGCGACGCGCTTCGCGCGCGCTGCGGCGGCGGCGCGTCTCGAAACCGGTCGAGACGGGTCCGACACAGGGCGCACATGCTGCCCATGAAGAAGTTGAACGCGCCGAGGCGCCAAGCGCCGCGAATGCAACGTCGCCGGAGGTCCGCGTCACGCTCCCGGGCCCGGAGCCGGCGCCGGCCTTGGCGCCGCGCCTCGACGAGGCGCTCCCGGAGCTGGGGCCGCGCGTGGATGTGCCTCTGCCAGGGGACGCCGATCATGCGCCGTACCCCGTTGCAACACGCGCCGATCGCAGCGACGTCGAGGCGGTGAATGCGATGCATATCGAGCACGAGGTCGCTCAGCCACCGGCATACATTGCCGAGGCGAGCACGTCGCCACGCCGATCGGTTGCTGCCGATAAGCGGCGTGCGGCGAGCCCGGAGCGCGCGCCGACGACCGACGACGACGTCGCTGGGACCGACGAGCTTTTTGCGCATATCGCGACAGACGAAAAGTCGGTCCTCGCGGCACTGCACTCGGCAGCCAGTGCGCCGCCGAGTGCGCCGAGCGCGCCGCCGAGCGCACTCGGCAGCGTACCGAGTGCACCGCCGAGTGCGCCGCCGATGGACGCGGCGTCCGAGGCAGAGCTGCCGCTCGAGCGTGGCAAAGGCAAGCAGCGGTATGCATCGGGCTTGCCTGCCCCGCCAATCGCCGTGCCGCCTACGGCACGGTACGATGCGCCGCTATTCCACTCGCAGTCGAATGAGAAGGAAGCCGAGGCCGAGGCGGAGCGTGCGGCGCTGGCGTCGCTGTTGCCCTCGGCGCCGGACGAGTGGGCATGGCAAGGCGATGCGCTGCCTGTATATGGCGCGCCGTCGGCTCCGCCCGGAGAGGGCATGGGCGAGGAAGATGGGGATCGGGGCGTACCGTCGGCTCCGACTGCACCAGTGGAGCCGACGGTCTCTGTGGCAGAGGCATCTGCTCCTTTTGCGCCATCGGTTCCCCCTGCCCCCATTGTCCCGTCAGCTCCCTCTGCCCCTTCTCTGACCACTATGTCATCGGCACCTTTATCTTTTGCCGCTCTTTCGGCACCGACTGCCTCTGCTTTGGATACCTCGGCAGTCGACCCATTGTCTCACGATGCTCCCATGCATGCTTCTGCTGCACACATGTCCATGGATCCTCCAATGGATGCTTCTACCGACGCTCCTCGTTCGGATGCCCGTCCTTTGGACGCCCCTCTTCACGAACGCCCGAGCACCCCGCATGCTCCCTCGAGCTCCTCGGGCCCACCGGCCCCCATGCTTCCTAACGCGTCGCCGCCCCAGGCACCTGCATCGCCCTCGGCGTCTGTACCCGATCCACTGGGCCCCATACCTCCAGAGTTGCTCCCGCCCTCGCCTACGTCGCGAGCGCGCGGCGATGCTTAATGTACATAAGCACGATACCCCGACGTTCTATGCATCATATATCCCTAGGCTATACACGATAACGCGCCCGAATCCATCTGTACTCCCTTCGAGGCGCACGCCGAGGTGCGTACACGCGGCCTCTGCGTGTTCTTGTGCGGCCAGGCGCGTCTGGACGTGCGCCGCATCGTACGCAAAACGCTGGGCCATGTTGCCGTCGGCGGGGTACGCTTCGTGGAGATCGACCCACGCGACGTCTTTTGGCGCATCCGGCGCTGTAAAGCCCGCCATCGACACGACGCGAATCGGAGCGAATCCGCCGGCAAACGTGCACTGCAGCGCCTGGAGCGTGCTGATGGCGATCGGCGCGCTCAGCACACAGGTGAGCGTCGCTGCTGCCGACGTGCTCGGCGAGCCCTGCGTCAGTCCATGCACCTACCAGCTCCACCGTCCAGCACGTCTCGTTACTGTCGTCCAGCGCACACTTGGCCTCCTTCGAGGACCCGATCGAGGCTCTGCATCAGTTAGACCACCTACCGCACACGCGCGGCGTCCTGCAGCTGATTTTTCATCGTGTGGAGAAAGACACCATGTCGGCGGACGCGCCCCTGGCGCTGCCGCCGCACCATTTGCTCACTGCCTTCCCTGAGATCAATGTGTGTGCGCCGATGGTGCGCTACTCCAAGCTGCCGTTCCGCGCGCTGGTCGCGCAGTACGACACGCAGATCACGACGACGCCCATGATCCTTGCCAGCGAATTTAGTCGGAACCAGCAGGCGCGCGACGCCGACTTTAGCACCAATGCAGAAGAGCGCGGCGTATTTACGATGCGGCCCGACTATGGATACATGCGCAAAGGCGATGCGCCGGTGCGTGTACGTGGCGCGCTCGTGTGCCAGCTGGCAGCCAGCACGCCCGCGCCGCTCGCCGACGCCGCCGAGCTCATCAGCCCGTTTGTAGACGGCGTCGACCTCAACTGCGGGTGTCCCCAGGCGTGGGCATACTCCGAGCAGATTGGCTCCTACCTGCTGCGCCAGCCCGAGACGGTGCGCGACATGGTCCGTGCCATCAAAGGGCGCCTGGGCGACGGATACTGCGTCAGTGTCAAGATCCGCGTCGACAGCGACCTGCGCAATACGGATGCGCTTGTGCGCAATGCGCTGCATGCTGGCGCCTCGATGATTACCGTACACGGGCGCACGCGGCACCAGCCCTCGGCGTCGCATCCGGTCGACCTGGACGCGGTCAAGTTTGCGATCGATGCGGCGAACGCCTGCGGTCTGCACACTGCACGCGGCACTGCGCCCGGCGACGGCTGGATCTTTGGGGATGGCGGTGCGGGCGGCATTGTGCCTACCGTCGTCAACGGCGACATATGGACCAAGGACGACGCACAGCACTGGCGTGCGGCGACCGGCGCGCGCGGCGCGATGAGCGCGCGCGGCCTGCTTGCGAACCCCGTACGTGCTTCAACTTACCCAGGCGCTCTTTTCCGGGCACGAAAAGACCCCCCCGGCGGCCGTGGCCGCGTTTGCGGAAAAGGCCATTGCGACGGGCCTGCCTGTGGCGCTGTTCCAGTACGTTTTCTCGCTCACCCAGCCGGCACCTTGCCTATATGCTCGAAGAGAGCATCCCCAGCCGGGCCGAGTCGATCTACTTTAATTCGCTTGCGAGCCCTGCGAGCATTCTCGACTGGCTGTCGGAATCGGGGTATTTGTCCTAGGACGCTAAGGGAACGAACGAGCTCGCAGCGACGTCTGCCGCCGTGTCTGCGCTGATGGACGGGTTCGGGGTCGTCTCGACGGTCTCTTCGACCTCGGTCGTCTGTGCATTGGCCTCCTGGGCCTCCTCCGGCGCCTTGATCGGCTGGCTGGGGTCGCTCCAGTTGATATTAAAGCGCGTCACGCGCGGCTTGCTCGCGAGCACCTCGCGGCAGACCTTGTCGAGCTGCACCTCTTCCGGGGGATCCTCGCGCATTTCCTCTGATTCGTACGCATTGTTCACGTAGTACCCCACCCGGATAAACTCGGCGTCTTTGTAGGACGCGGTGAGCAGGATCACCGTCACGCCGAGCAGGTCGGTCGCCGGGATTTTTTCCGGCGACGGCGCCTCGGCCTCGAACTCGAACGAGTTTACGCCCACCGGCACCGGCCCGACCATGCAGCTGTCGAGCTCCTGGTCGTACTCTTCCGATTCGGCGGATCCGACGTAGATCAACTTCCACTCGATGTCTGGGTGAGCCTCGCGACGTACCATCCTCGAGCGGCGAGATGCACTCAAAGGTCACCTTGAAGATATACGGGTCTTTTTTGTTAGCCAAACCACCTACCAGAGAAGCGCGCCTTGCTGTTGATAATCTCGACGTTTTGCAAGTGCACAATCGACATCCTGGACGCGTCACGGACAGGCGCGTAAAGCGCGCCAGTGGAGGCCACGTGGACTCGCCGACCATGGTGTGTGCCAAGTGCGAAAAGACGCTGTCCAAGACAGCGACGACGGATCCCTTTGTACGTGTCGTTACTTATGCAGCGCAACCGCAACGCGGCCGGATTTCTCGTGCCGAGTGGCTCGGCGGCACGGCCCGGCACTGCGCGCGGCGTAGGCGTGCCCGCGCCGGGCGGACGCAAGGTCGGCGAGAACAAGCTCCTGTCAAAGTCTGCGCGCTTCTCTCCCCTGGATGCCAAGTGCAAGCTGTGCAAGCAGCGCGTGTCGCAGGAGCGCGCGGCCTACTGCCAGGGTACGTCGTATTTCTCACGCAGCGTGCGCGTACAAAAAAGGGCTGTGTGCTATCTGTGGCAAACAGATCCTGGATACCTCGCGCTACAAGCAGTCTTCATAGTATACCCTCTATTCCCCCCCATCCACGACGGTGCCTTCGACAACCTACGCGACGCTGCACGCGCCACGCCCACGTTTCTTCGCGCGCGCTACGCCCGATCCGGCGGCGGTTGCATCACGTGGGCTGCGCAGAAGACGCGCGAGATCAGGTCATTTTGGGAAAGCGTGGTTCCGTACCAACCGCGATGTCTCTGTACGTAGCCCAAGGTGGATTCTGTGATGAAGAAGATTCTCTTGATCATTCATGAGAGATTGCTTTCGAGCAACCCATTCAAGTCCCTGAGAATCCACGCGAATCACGAGCAGACTAACGACAGCACCACTTCCAACCAGCAGCTCCGCAACAACGAGGGCATTGCCGACTACACCAAGTTCTGGCAGAGCGACTCGCGCAAGGACTCTGAGACGGACCAGGCGAACCGTCTGGACCAGTACACCTCGGTGGTGAACGGCTACTACGATGGTGCGACGGACCTGTACGAGTACGGCTGGGGCATGAACTTCCACTTTGCGCGCTACTACCCCGGCGAGGCCTTCTACCAGGCGCTGGCCCGCCACGAGCACTACCTTGCCTTTATGATGCAGCTGCGTCCCGGCATGCGCGTGCTCGACGTGGGCTGCGGTGTCGGTGGCCCTGCGCGCGAGATTGCCCGCTTCGCCGGCGTGAACATTGTTGGTGTGAACAACAATGCGTACCAGGTCGAGCGTGCCCGCCGCTATACCGAAAAGGCCGGTCTCTCTGACCAGATCGAGTTTGTAAAGGGCGACTTTATGAACCTCAAGGAGCAGTTTGGCCCCAACAGCTTCGACGCTGTGTACGCGATCGAGGCGACGTGCCACGCCCCCACCTGGGAAGGCGTCTACGGCGAGATCCTCTCGGTGCTCAAGCCCGGCGGTATCTTTGGTCTGTACGAGTGGTGCATGACCGACAACTACGACGGCTCGAACCCCGAGCACCGCCGCATTGCCCACGGCATTGAGCTCGGCGACGGTATCCCCGAGATGCGCTCCATTGTCCAGGCGCGCAATGCGCTCAAGACGGTCGGCTTCCAGATCGAGGTGGACGAGGACCTGGCCGACAAGGGCGACAAGATCCCCTGGTACTACCCTCTCGAGGGCGACATCCGCAAGGTGCAGACTGCGTGGGACCTGGTGATGTGCTGGCGCATGACGTGGTTCGGCAAGTTTACCACGCAGAACGCGGTCAAGATCCTCGAGCGCTTTGGCCTCGTCCCCAAGGGCACCTACGACGTGGGCGAATCGCTGAAGGTCGCTGCCGATGCGCTCGTCGCCGGTGGCCAGACCAAGCTCTTCACCCCCATGATGTTCTTTGTCGCTCGCAAGCCCCAGTAGACGTACAGTAGCACAATCTTTTCTACAACAAAGGGTATCTTAGGTGTGTTTGGTCACGGGGATCGGTTCGGCCGTCAGCGACGCCCAGTCCGTTTTGCGGTCGCGCTCGAGATCCAAGTCGCCGACAAGGGATCTGCGTTAGTCTCGAGACGTACATGCTGTCGCCACGCAGGATATACACGCCCAGCGGCACTTCTTCGACGCCTGCGTCGCGGCTAAAGATGCGCTCGACACACTCCGAGAGCACGAGCGAGCCCAGCGCGTCGTACCCCCGCAGATTGCCCACGAGCACACGCCCGTCCTGCGTCACGAGCAGGACTTGCTCTGGGTAAGAATCACGACGTACGCTCCATGTAGCCTTGCAGCGAGGACATCGCGTGTGGAAAAGGCGCGCCGAGGCCGCCCGCCGTCACGTGCAAGGAAACCGGGTCCGGGGCGGCGGACCGTGGCTTCTTGTCGAGAGCATGCGTGCCGTTTTCGCTGCCCCCCTGCGCCGCTGCGCTGCGGCGCCTATCCGGCGTGCGCAGATGAGTGCACGCCGCGGCATCCAGATGGAGGGCCGCCCGGGCCCCCTCCCGTCGTCGCCGCCGCCGCCGCCGCCAAAGGTGAACAAGGCGACGCGCCGTGCGGTCGCACGTTCCATCACGCTCGTTGCGCTGTTTGGTGGTGCATGCTTTGGCGTGTACTGCATGGACTCGCGCGCGGGCGTGCACCGCTACGTCTTTGCACCGATGCTCCAGCTGTTTACCGACCCCGAGTCGGGCTCCAAGTTTGCGGTCAAGGTGCTCAAGTGGGGCCTCGGTCCGCGGGACTGCGGCGTGGACGACGAGGTGCTGCACACGGAGCTATTCGGCAAGAAGATCTCGAACCCGATCGGCCTTGCGGCGGGCTTTGACAAGCAGGCCGAGGCGATCGACGGCCTGTTTGACCTCGGCTTTGGCCTCGTGGAAGTCGGCTCCGTGACGCCGGAGCCGCAGCCCGGCAACCCGCTGCCGCGCATGTTCCGCCTGCCGCTCGACGCCGCGGTGATCAACCGCATGGGCTTCAACTCGGAGGGCCACGCGGCCGTGGAGCAGCGCCTGAACGAGCGCCTCCAGGGCTGGGTCGTCCGCGTGCTCGCCGCCGGCCGTGCGCTCGTGACGGACCTCGGAATGGAGGAGGTGCAGCGCGACCCGACGCAGCTCGCGCGCGCGCAGCTCTTTGCGGCGTACCCGGGCGCAGACACCGCGCTGCTCGACCGCTTCGGCGTGCCGCGCAGCCTGAAACAGGACCGCCTCCTGTCGATTAACCTCGGCAAGAACAAGACGAGCCGCGAGGACTCGGTCACGGACTACGTCGAGGGCGTCCAGCGCCTCGGGCCGTACGCCGACATGATCGTCGTAAACGTCAGCAGCCCCAACACGCCGGGCCTGCGCCGCCTGCAGCGCCGCAGCGTGCTCGAGGGCCTCTTGCGCGACGTGGTGCGTGCGCGCGACGGCGTCGTCAAGGCCGCGCCGGAGGGCGCCGCGCTCCCGCTCCTCGTCAAGGTCGCGCCGGACCTGTCCGAGACCGAGCTGCACGACGTGTCGGACGCGGCAGAGAACACGGGCATCGACGGTATCATTGTGAGCAACACGACCATCTCGCGCCCGGCCGGCCTGCTCTCGCACGAGTACGTGCACGAGGCGGGCGGCCTGAGCGGGCCCCCGGTCAAGCCGCTCGCGCTCCACGCGCTCTCGACGATCCACGCGCGCAACCGCGGCAAGATCCCGCTGATCGGCTGCGGCGGCATCTCCTGCGGCCAGGACGCGCTCGACTTTGCCAAGGCGGGCGCGAGCGCCGTGCAGCTGTACACGGCGCTGGCGTACCAGGGCGCGGGCCTCCCCCGCCGCATCAAGGACGAAGTGACCGAGATCCTGCGTGCCGAAGGCAAGACCTGGGCGCAGGTCGTCGGCACCGCGGTGCCCAAGGGCGAGCCGGAGACCTACGCGCCGGACCCGATCAAGAACGTCGGTCTTTTCCCTGGCGCGCAGGACGCGTTCGACCGCAGTGTCGTGAGCGTGCGCAACGAGCTCGAGCACCTGCGCACCTCGCTGCATGCCCCGGCGTCGCACCACGACACGGAGCACCGCCGCGCGGTGCCGTTCCATGTGGACGCGCAGGATACCGAGTACATTGACCTCCTCGACAAGGTGCACCGCGTGCTCGACGACACGCCGCACTTCCACGAGGACGGCGTGCACCGCCTCGGCCTGCCGCAGCGCGCGTCGAGCGTGCCGGAGCACATCCTGGCGACCGCCAGCGAGCAGCACCTCACCCAGGGCGAGGTCCTGCACCAGGCCGTGCACGACGCGACGCACGTCGACGTCCCGGGCCAGACGAAGCCGTCGGGTGCCCCGGCGACGACGCCGTCGGGCCTGCGTGCGCCCAAAGACCAGAAGCTCTCGAGCCCGGTGCTGCAGCAGGCCAACGCGTTCCGCGACGCGGATAAGCACCGCGTGATTTAGTCATGTAGCTGCGATCGGTGATAGAAGACGTGCTCCGTGCGCAGATCGCCGCGTGGGCGATGCGACGCACGGTCCATGGAGAGGTGGAGTAGGTGGTTCGTGCGGCATGTGGCTGGTGCGAGGCGATAAGGAAGCGGGAGGGGAAGGCAAAGAAGCGGGGAAGGGAAAAAAAGAAGGGGAAAAGAGGAAAGCAAAGGAGAGCGCATGGGCAAGAGGCGCAGTGCCAGAAGCAGAGTCTGCGGGGTAGCCGAGGGCGTGGCTTTGCTACGGGGAAAAATGCCGAGATCATGTCAGATCCTAGTCGATTCCCCTATTGTGCATGGATAGAGCGCGGATACGACCGCGAAAAAAGCAGAAACTGTAGCGGTGCATTGCTGCGAATTCGGTAGGGTGTGCTGGCCGCCGCCGCCTTTGTGCTTGTGTGGCCTTGTTTTGCTCGGCGACTGCCCGTGCTTTCGCTACCTCTTTTCTCTTGTCCTTGCACTATGCTATCTCTAGTGATACTCGCTCCATCTGTCCTCCCATCCATACGCCCTCCGCCCCCGCCACCTCCTCTTCCCACCCTCTCTTTTCTGTATCCACAACATGCTCATAACTCGATCTATGGCGGCAAAGCCTATGCAAAAAGACACTACTCTGCGGTTAGCCAAACTACGCACGTTCTTCGCTGCTTTCGTCCGAGGGATCCTCCTCATCGCTTTCAGCGTTCTCGTCGTCGTCTTTGTACATGTCGTCAGCGGCACTCTTCTTCAGCGGAAGCTGGTGGCTGCGGACATGGCGGTTGAGTGTCGTGCGGCGGGTAAACATTTTGCCGCACGACGGCACCGCACACACATAAGGGCGGCGCCCCGTGTGTGTGCGGCGGTGACGCGCGAGCGAGCTGCTATCCGAGAAGCTTTTGCCACACCCCTCAAACTCGCACTGGTGTGGCCGCTCGCCGCTGTGCACACGCGAGTGCACCGTCAAAGCCGAGCGCTGGATAAAGCTCTTGCCGCACCCCGGAAAGTCGCAAGGGTACGGGCGCTCGCCGGTGTGAATACGCCGGTGGCGCGCGAGATCCGAGCGCCGGCTAAAGGTCTTGCTGCATGCATCGCACACATGCAGCTTCGGCCCGCCCGAGTCGCTCTCGGTGACCTGCGCCGGGGCCTGCTTCGGCGTGTAGCGTGCTGGAGCCGCGGTGGCGGCCACCTTTTCGGTGTCACTCGCCTCCTCTTCCGACGACACGTCCATATCCGCATGGGGCTGACCGCGCGTCGCACCGTACTTGTATGCAGCGTCGTGGCCCCGGCCGTACGCATAGCCCTGGCCCTGATAGTAAGGCGCAGGCGGCGCGTCCGCATACTCGCCGTACGCCTCTTCGTACTTCGGCTTGCGGTACTCGCCCTCGCCCGCCACCGAGTCCGATGCGTAGCCCTCGCCCTGCCACTCTGGCGGGCGGTAGGCCATGCCGCGGGGATACGGCAGCTGCGCGTGCGAGTAGGCCTGTGCGCCGGTGAACGACGAGGAGCGGTACATCCCGCTGCCGTACTCGCCGTACCGCTCGCCCGGGCGCATTCCCGCGCGCGAAAACGAGGTGATGCCCGGCGGCGGCGTCGGCGCGGCGCTCGCGTAGGGTGATGGCCCCGGCGACGAGTGCGCCGAGCCCGTGTCCATCCGGCGCTCGTCCGGGATGCGCAGCGTAGGCCGTGGCGTGCCTTCGGGCGCGCCGTCGTAGCCGCGCTCCTCCTCCTGCCCCTCTCCGCCGCCGCGCACGGCGCTCGAGGCAAAGGGCGAGTTTCTATTCTCTTGCAGCCATGAAGCATTCTCGCGGCCACCGAGGTTGCTCTGGGGCCGCCACGCGCCTGGGGCGCCGTAGCGATAGCCTTCGCGGAGCGAGTCGCGCTTGGATGATGTCCCGTACGCGTCGCCGTAGCGGCCGCTGCCGCTAAATTCGCCGCCGTACGGCCGCTGGGGCGCAGGCTGTACCAAGGGGTTCGAGCCGCGGCGGGCATCTTCGGTGGCGGGCGAGTTTGAGCGAGAGGTGTGCATTAGTTCGTCAAACACCGCGCCGTCTCCCGAGAGGTTGCGTGGCATGGGTTGGGCGTCGGATCCACGACGCAGTGGTGGCCGGCTGCTCATACGCGCAGCTGCACTCTGTGCAGCCGAGCTGGGCGATGGCGAGAAGGAGCGCTCAGACGCCTGCGCCGACGGGGACGACGGCCGTGAGGACGAGGTCGGGTAATGCGACGTGTTCATCGCGGCGTCGCGTGCCAAAGCACTGATGCGCGGGCTGCTCGTCCTAGGACTTCCTAGTGATTGAAAGCGCGCAGAAGAGTCGCGGTACGGCGACATCTTTCCGGGAAGGTGGTGGGAGAGCATCATGCGCGGCGATCCTGCCGGCGAGTTCGGGCCGTACCCCTCAGGCACGGCTAGTTTCGACACGTTGGACGAATGGCCACTCGACTGCCCGCCAGGTGGCGGCGGCAGGATCGGCGGCAAGCGACTCATATTTTACAGACAGATTCCAGGGGCAAGTCCGTCCAGACGACTGCACATGCCCGCGCCGAAAAGCAGCTGGCCCCGGCGTTGCAGAGCAAAACGCAGTGCACAGGCCCCCTTGCGACTTAGCACTCGGCCGAAAAGCACATACCAACGGGACATGTCACGTGAGCGACGCGTGGTGTGTTGGAGGTGTTGCACCGTACGCCATGGACCCGGACGCGTCGCGCGGGGGGGCGGGGCCGAGCGCCGTGCCGGCCACACCGGCGTCGGCCAAGACGCCAGCACGCGCGCGTATGATGCAGACGCCGGGACGCATGCTCTCGAATCCGTTTGCGACGCCGGCGCGCCGCACGGCCCTGCAGACGCCGGGCAGGACCGTCTCGCGTCCGGTGCGCACGCCGGCCGCTCCGGCGCCGCCGCAGCAGCGGCTGGTCATTCACAAGCTCATTTTGCAGGACTTTAAGTCGTATGCGGGCCGCCAGGAAATTGGGCCGTTTCACAAGTCCTTTTCGAGCGTCGTGGGGCCCAACGGCAGCGGAAAGAGCAACGTGATCGACGCGCTGCTCTTTGTCTTTGGCTGGCGCGCGAACAAGATGCGCCAGGGGCGCCTGAGCGAGCTGATCCATAACCGCGAGGGCATCGCGGCCCCGCCCCAGTGCACGGTGGAGGTGTGGTTCCGCGAAATCGTCGACACACCCGACTCGGAGGCGTTTACCGTTGTGCCAAACAGCCGCCTGATTGTGGCACGCACCGCGATGCGCAATAACACGTCGCAGTACACAATCAACGGAAAACGCTCGTCATTCACAGAAGTCACGGCGCTTCTCAAGCAGCGCGGCATCGACTTGGACCACAAACGCTTCCTCATCCTCCAGGGCGAGGTCGAAAGCATCGCACAGATGCCGCCCAAGGCCAAGACGGAGCACGAGGAGGGGCTCCTCGAATATCTCGAGGATATAATTGGCACAAGCGACCTCAAGCAGCCGATCCAGGAACACGCACAGGCAGTCGACTCCGCCAATGAGGCCCGCTCAGAGAAGCTGCACCGCGTCAAGATTGTGCAGCGCGAAATGGACCTCCTCGAGCCCAAGCGGCGCGCCGCCGAGCAGTACCTGCGCGACCACAATGCACTGATGCGACACCAGTCGGCCCTATGGCAAAAGTTCATGTGGCAGTCGCGCAACACGCTCGCCGCCGCCACCGCGGAGCACACGGCGCTCGACGCGCACTTTGAGGCCGAGTCGCAAAAGCACAGCCACGCCAAAGAGGCCTCGGCGTCGCTCCAAACCGAGCTCGACGCGCTCCACGCAGCCGGCACGGAGCTCGAAAAAAAGGTGCAGGCGCTGGCCAAGGACCTTGCACGCGAGGAAAAGCAGCACGTCGAGCTCAGTGCGCGCTCCAAGCTGCTGAACGGAAAACGCAAAAAGCTCGCGACGAGCCTCGCCGACGGCCGCTCAAGCGCGTCGGAAGCACGGGATGCCGCACAGCAGGCGGGCGAGGAGCTCGAGCAGATCCTTGCCGAGCTCGCCGCGCACGAGTCGTCGCTCGAGCGCGAGCAAGCGGCTCTGCAGACCATGTGCGAGGGGCTCGAAAGCAAGACGCGCGTGTTTAACGATGCGATCGAGGAAAAGCAGCAGGAGCTCGCGCCGTGGGCCGCCAAGATCCAGGAGCGCACGGCCGCGCGGAATGTCGCACAGCAGGAGCGCGAGCTGCTGGCCGGGCGGGGCGACGAGGTCGCACAGCGCCGTATCGATGCGGAAGAGCGCTTGGGGGACCTCGAGCGCGAGGCCGAGGAACGGGTATGTAACTGTGGCTAATGCAGCGTGCCGAAATGGAGCGCCTCACGACCGAGCACGAATCGCTCTCGGACAAGGCCGCGGACGATGCAGAGATGATCGAGGTGCGTCTTCCTTCTTACCCAGTCGATGCGCCTGCAAGAAGACAAGCTGCGTATCAAAGCACAGACGGCCAAGCGCGCGGCAGAGGACGCGATCGCATCAGTGGAGTCGAATCAGTCGCAGAACGAGGTGCTCAACAGCCTTATGCGCCAGTCAGAGCTGGGCCTCTTGCAGGGCCTGCACGGCCGCCTCGGTAGCCTTGGCACGATTCCCGACCGGTACGACCGGGCGGTGAGCACGGCGTGCCGTGCCTTGAATGATATCCTGGTCGAGTCTGTCGAGGCAGGTCAGCAGAGCATCGAGCACCTGCGCAAGCATAATGTCGGCCGCGCGCGTTTCCTTGTCCTGGAAAAGGTCAAGGAGAACACCAAGGGCATGGCGCCAATCACCACGCCAGAGAACGTGCCCCGCCTCTATGACTTGATTACGTGCAAGGATCCGCGGTACGCGCGCGTCTTTTACTCGGAGCTGGGCGATACGCTCGTCGCCAAGGACCTCGCACAGGCGACCCGCATCGCGTACGGCAAGCGCCGCTGGCGCGTCGTCACCGAGGATGGCCAGCTGATCGACAAGAGCGGTACCATGTCGGGCGGAGGCGGCAAACCGCGTCAGGGCCTCATGTCCTCCAAGCTGAGCGCGGGCGAAATCTCGCGCGAGCAGGCTGCGCGTCTCCAAAAAGACGCACAACTCGCGCAGCAGGAGCTCGAGAGCCACAGCAGATCGCTGCAGCAGCTTGTTGCAATGCACAGCGCGAGCGAGCAGCGTGGTCCCGAGATCCAGCGCAAGCTTGCGATGCTCGAGATGGACGTGCAGGCTGGCGAGCAGCGTGTCGCCGATGCAACGCAGCACCTCAAAGCGCTGCAGTCTGCACCGGACCGCAACGACAGCGACGAGGCGCGCATCGCCGAGCTCGACGAGGAGCTCGACGAGCACGCCTCCGCGCTGGCCGAGCTCGAGGCGACGAGTGGTGCGATCGAGCAGGCAATCCGCGAGCTGCAGGAGCAGATCCTCGAGGTCGGCGGTGTCGAGCTGCGCACGCTCCAAAGCAAGGTCGAAGGCGCGCGCGAAAAGATCCAACTCGCTACCGAGCGTCAGGCCAAGGTCGAGCTCGCCAAGTCCAAGGCGGAGAACGAGTTGAAGCGCTTCGAGAAGACGCATGCGTCGAGCGAGGAACAACTGCAAGCGATCGATGCAGAGCTCGAAGAACTCCAGCAAAAGATCAGCGCGCAGGAAACGGCGACCGATGCGGCACGCAAGGAGCTCGACACGGCGCGGTACGATGCGGACGAAAAGAGCGAGGCACGCAAAGAGCTGCAGGGGCAGCTCGACGAACACACCGACTCGCTCCGTGTCTTTCGCAAGCTCGAGGTGGAGACCAAGCAGAAGCGCGAGGACCTCAGGCGCCGTGTCGCCGAGCACGAAAAGCAGCTGCGGACGTGGGAGGAGAAACATGCCCAGCTCGAACTGCACGACGTGCCCGAGGCAGAGCAGGAGGCGGAGCAAGAAGGCGACCAAAGCGAGCAAGACGAGCAAGAAGGAGAGCAAGCGGCCACCAAGGCCGAGGATGAGGGAGAGGCCGAGGACGTGGCCCGCTCAGCCTCGGCGACGCCCCACGCCTCGCTGCGCCCCGAGTCGACGCACCTCGAAGAACTCGAAGAAGCCGCGCTCGAGGCGCTCGATGCACACGCCACCGAGGCGGCCATGTCTGAGCTCGAGGCGCGCATGGCCGCGCACCCCATCAACATCGACATTCTTGACGAGTACCGCAAGACCGAGGAGACGTTCCTCTCGCGTGCCAGGGACCTGGAGCAGACGACCGAGGCACGCGATCAGGCGCAGCAGCAATTCGAGGCGCTGCGCAAAGAGCGTCTCGAGCGGTTCATGGCGGGCTTTTCGCAAATCTCGATGAAGCTCAAGGAGATGTACCAGACGATCACGCTGGGCGGCAATGCGGAGCTCGAGCTGGTCGACAGCCTTGATCCGTTCAGCGAGGGCATCATCTTTAGCGTGATGCCGCCCAAGAAGAGCTGGAAGAACATCAGCAACCTGAGCGGTGGCGAAAAGACGCTGAGCAGTCTCGCGCTGGTCTTTGCGCTGCACGCCTACAAGCCCACGCCGCTCTATGTCATGGACGAGATCGATGCTGCGCTGGATTTCCGCAATGTGTCGATTATTGCCAACATTATCAAAGAGCGCACGCGCGGCGCCCAGTTCATCATCATTTCGCTGCGCAACAACATGTTTGAGCTGTCGTCGCGCCTCGTGGGTGTGTACAAAACGGCCAACTGTACCAAGAGCCTGGCGATCGACAATACGGACCTACATGCGCCGGCCGTGCCCCCGTCGCCAGCCAAGGTGCTTGCGTCGCCGACCAAGGCGAGCGGAACGCACGCACCGCTACTGTAGTATTTTTAGGGACCGCTCCTGGGCGTGGACCAGGGCGGAGAAAAGAAGGGCACATACGCTGCCCGCCAAGATCAGCCCAACGACCAAGCGGTCGCGCGAAAGTTGTGCGGCGTCAGACTCCAGGACACGTGTCAGCGGCTGGAATACATCGCGGGCGAGCGCGGACGCAACTGGCTGCAGCAGCGTCGTAGTAGGAAGGGTGGGCGCCTCAAGGGTCGGCAGCGTGAGATGCAGTGCACTCTGCAAAAGGGCCAGCGCATGCTCCGCCGCTGCAATCTTGTTCCCGACGACACACATGGCAAACTGCGAGACAGGCCCTTGCATCGGCGTGCTGCCGAGCAAATCGCGGATGGTGCCCGACAATAAATCCAGGACCGCATTGAGCGTGTCGAGCGCCCCGGGGACGAGGTGGTGCACGCTGTCCGAGAGCGCACGATTTATGTCGTCCTGCGCCGCGCCGAGTTGCGCGTTGGCGGCATCGGCCGCGTCCTTGCCTACTTGAACGAGTGGCCACGGGACGTCGGGCAGCGTCGGCAGCTCGCGGATCCGCTGCAAAAGCACATGCACCGATCCAAGCTGGACTTGCACGACGCCGAGATGAAGAAGCTGCGCAGCCAGGAGAAAGACGACGAGCGGCGTGCCCAAGGCCGATACGAAGTGCGCACCGACACGCCGCCCATACGTAGGGTACGAAGTGCGCATCGCCGGAAGGCCATACGCACACAAACTCAGTCCGAATGCAAGCAGAGCCCCGAGAGCCACGGCAATATAGCCCATGCTGGCGGCGCGCCGCACGGCTGCGCGGCACGCGTCGAGCAGCGCCCAGTCCATCTGCGCACACACTGGCGCTGCGTCGGCTATCGGCGCTCGGGGCGGCATGCGCAGACTGACCATGGCAACGCTGCGGTTCACATTGTCTTGGACGTTGCCTACAGCCAAGTGAAACGTGTCCTTGGTCGCGGCACGGAGCGAGTCGACGGTCGGCAGCTGCGTGCTCAGCTCCTGGAACGGGTGCACGAGCGCGGGCGGGAGTGTGATGTTGCGCAGGACCTGCATGGCAGCCGGCTCGCTCCACTGTGGCGCTTGGATGTGCTGCCCAAAGAGACCCAGCACGCCGTTCAGGGTATCGGTAGCGACGTCCGCTGTGCCCTGCGCGGCATTCATGAGCGTGCGCAGCACGAGCTCGAGCGCCTGGCCTGCGGCCTTGACCGCATCGGCTATCGCCTCGGTCGCCGCGTCGAGGACCGCGAGCGTCCCTTGCACGACCAGCTGTACGGTACAGAGAAAAAAAGAGCGGTACGTCGCGCAGACGAGATCGAATGCCATCTCGGCCAGTGCCAGGCTGGATCAGAACAAGGACTTACCACGCAACCAGGATCCTACCGAGCGAGCGTACAGTCGACTCAATGCCGTGCAGACTCTGCTCGCCCATCTGCCATGTGACTTCGCCAGGGAGGCTACGCAGCGTGTGCACGGCTGCGTCTGCCGAGGTGCACGCATGCTCCATACTCGCGCGCGCGTCTGCCAAGAGGCTCGTCGCCAGCGCCGCACGCCGCTGGACGGCTGCTATGCCTTTGTATGCGTACCACGCCGTAGCCGCAGCCACGGCAACGAGCCCAGGCGCGGCGCGCATGCCGGCTTTGGGGCGCGCGCCGCCTATTTAAGGTGGTTTGTGCGCACAAAGGCTCTTTGTTGACTAAGCCTCCATGGGAGATCGGAGGTCGGCGTCGCGAGAAAGGAGCGCGTCGCCGCACAGCGAAGCACCGCCGCAGCGCGATGCACGGCCCAACGTGTACCTCTATGGGCTGACGGACAATGTGGACGACCGGCACCTGGACGATATTTTCGGGCAGTACGGGCCGCTGGCGCGTATTCGCGTGCGGAGAGACACGGCGCGGCGCAGCGCTATTCTCGAATACGACCTCTTTGAGGACGCAGAAAAGGCCGTGGAACATATGGACCATGGCCAAATTGACGGAGCACTTATTCGTGCAGTGCTCCAAGAAGACCCGTCGCTCGATGTGCCTGTGCGGCCCCGGCGCGACGAGCGGCGCGACGAGCGGCATCGTGGCAGCGGCCGGGGACGCGACGTGCCCCGCGACCGGGGCTGGGGCCGTGATGCACGCGACCGGGGCTGGGGGAACGACACGCGCGACCGGGGCTGGGGCCGCCCGCCCGCACCCGACCGCGCCGAGCCTCCGCGCGACAGTGGCTGGCGGCGCGAGCCGTCGTACGAGCCCCGTGGACCAAGTCCCGAGGCATTGTAGCTACATATCCGCGCCTACGAATCCGTCATGGTCGACGCGTCGCGCACAAGTGGCATAGCACGCGGCATGACAAACTGTATTAGACGAACGACGCACCTTTTCGTCGTACTCGCGGAGGACCTCGCCAGAGAGCACCTGGCGGTCGCGCACCAGCGCCGCATACTCGAGCGCAAGGAAGTACGTCTGGCACGAGAACGCGGCCATGAGCACGGCGGTCAGTGCGTAGGTCGTAAATGCGTGCATGCCCAGCGAGCCGGACACGGCCCACCACAGCGCGTGTGCGGGCGAGTAGAGTCTGGTGAGCAAGGCAACGTACGAAAAGACATAGAGGGGCGCCTCGAGCACGTCCCACACACGCAGCGTGTACACGCGCTGACTCGGCGGCGGCGCCGGGCGCGTGCGGGGCGGGGGCACAAACCATTCCAGCACCGGAACCTGGCGTGCGCAGAACAGGGCGAGGTCGCTGCGTCAGCCATGTCACGTACCGAGCGCGCTCTTCCCACGTCGGCGGCGGCGGCGAGTCGCGCGGCGGCTCCTCGAGCGATGCATGGGGATTCTGCAAGACATCCTTCTCGTCGCGGTACCACAGGCGGTACGCGCGCCTCCGCGAGAACAAGAGGTATGCATTGTACGCCGCCGCAAGGACTAGGGCGAGCGAGAGCATGCGCGACTGCGTAAGAGAAGCGACGTACTGTATACGTGAGCGCAGCCGTGCGCTGCGCCGCGAGCATGCGACCGAGGTACGCCGAGTACCCCTTGCCCGCGTCGCCGCGGCGCCGGTCGGAAAAGAGGCGCGTGTGCCCCCTGCGCTGGCTCGGCGGCTTGTAGCTCGACGAGACGCCGGGCAGTGCGAATGCCGAGCCGGGCAGCATGAGCTGCGAGAGGAGCGAGAGCGCATGCAGCGTAAGAGCAATCGGCACACCCAGCTCGGGCGCGTACACTGCCTGCTCGAGCTCCATCTCGATGCCTTGCCAGGTCGACTGCGCCGCACCCGGGAGCTGCTGCGCCCTGTGTGAGGCACGCGACGTACCATTCCTGTGCCCTCTCTTTCCACGTCCTTGCTGTCGGCGCCTCTGCATGCAGTGTCGGCGCATCGTCCGCGACGCGCGCGCGTACCGGGCTCGCAAACGCGCCTTTGCGCTGCAACGGCGTATGCGCAGCACTGGGCGTAGCGTTGCGGGGCGTCAGTGTGCTCCGTGCCGGCGGTGTCTCGCGCGGCGTGCGCGGCGTCCACGGCCCCGACTCGCGCCGCGGAGTCATGCCAGACGCACGCTGCACGCGCTCGACACCGCTCGCCTTGCTGGCTTCGTACCGTGCGCGCCACGCCTCGTCTTGGCTACGGTCCTGGACCATGTGGAGGTACTACGGAGCGAGGCGGGCGGCGCGTGCCTCGTCGAGACGCGTCGCGTGCTGCCACGCCTCTTCGGTCAGCTCATCGAGGCCGAAAGAGACGGCGACGAGGCGCGCGATGCCGAGACACCGCTGCAGGTCGACTTCTGTATACGCGAAGCGCGGCCCGTTTTGGCGGCGCTCGACAAAGTAGTTTTGGACCGGCGCGGACATGGATTCCGGTACGCGCGCGTCGCCCTGGCGTGTCGTGAGGAGGTACGCGCGCCACGCCTGCAGCGCGGCCGGCGAAGCGGAGAGCGCGGCCTTGCCGAGGTCCACTGCGCCGCCGGCCGCCGGCCGCAGCGGCACGTGGACGTCGGCGGGCAGGAGCGACTTGCCGGTGCTCAGCACGACCACGTTCAAGTCCGTGTCCAGGTCGATCTCCGAAAAGGGGAACTGGTACGAGAGCGTGTGGCTCTGCATCACGCCCGCGAGGGCGCGGATGTTGCGCACGCCCGCGTCCAGGAGCTGGCCCTCGCCCATGCATACCTCGTCGACGAGCACACAGGTGTTGTCGGCGAGCTGCAGGCGTCCTGCAGTCATGCCCGCATCGGTGCTGCGCACAAAGTAGGTGCGCTTCGGATCGTTGAGCTCGGCGAGCGTGAGGCGCTCCTCGACGACGGCCGGCACAAGCGCCTCGAGCGTGCTGCGCAGCGCGGTATGCGGCGTGGTCGAGCGCACATTCGACAAATTGAGCGACAAGGAGCCGACCGCGAGGCCAGGGCGGCGGATATGGCTGCGTTAGGCATGCGACGTACATTTTCGCAAGGAGGGCGAGCAGCAGGAACTCGGCAGCGAGCGCGTCGCCGCCGAGGTGCTCGGCCAGGTGCGCAATCAGCGCTGTGCGCGCGTCGATCGGCGTGGCGTACGCGCGCGGCATCGACACCGCCGCGTGCTCAAGGAGCGGCAGGAGCGACGCGCGCTCGGTCGCCTTGTCAAAGAAGAGCGCATGGATGCACGGCAGCTGCGGCACCGCGGCATCTGTGCTCTCGTCGCCGAGCGGCAGGTCGGGATTCGGGATAAAGCTCAGATCCAAGAGCCCGACGACGTCCACGATCTCGGTCGTGCGCAGCTGCTCGGCCTTGTCGACGTCCGCGAGCTTGAGCAGCGCCGTGATACTCGGCTGCTCTGGGATCGGTGTGCGCTCCGAGGCGTGCGTCTTTTTTTCGTCGCTGTGAATCGCCATCTTGCCGAGTGCCGCCGCGACGTCCTCGTCGCTCTGGCCGGCGAGCAGCTGGTGTGCCCACGGCGATTCGCCCGGCACCGACACGCCAAACAACGCAAGGCGCTCGGCCATATTCCCCGGTGCCGCGGCGTCGACCGCGTCCTCGCCCTCATACCGCGCCTCGGCACCGTACAGGCCGCAGACCGGCTGCTTATTTGCCTGCAACGTGCCCAAGAACAGCTCACAGCCCAGCTGCGTCAGCCACAGTACCTACGCCAGTATCCTGCACCATGCACCGCCAGCGGACGAGCACGCCATTTCGGCGCCCCTCGGGGCTCTGTGCCCTCTCCAGCAGCACGTCTACATTGTGCACGTCGAGCAGCGGGATCTGGGTGAGTGCATAGACGTACGCGCATGCGCCGCTCCGTGTCGCGAAAGAGGTGCCGGTAGTGCGCCTCGACGCGCTCGGCCGTCCCTTGAATACTGCCACACTCAGCTACATTAGGCTCACTACCTACCGTACGTCGCCTGCACCACGTCGCGCGGCCGCTCGAGCGCGCACGCGAATTCCGTCTCGGTGGGCACCATGGCGGCGGATGTGGAGCCGCATACATCCTCGACGCATAGATCCTGATCCGGCCAGGTCGGAGCGATAGGTTGGCTACCCCGCTGAGCTATGGACGAACTGCGCGCACTGCCGTCGGCTATGCGCCCTGCGCGCCTTTGATCCTGGCCGCGTCCGATGGTTTCCCATGTGGCCCGTACTGCGTTAGATAGACGACCTACCTTTTCCTGATAGTCCTTTTCGCGGCGGAACAGGAGGATATGCGGCTCGGGTGCTGGGTGAGTCGGAGCACGTACCATGCACCTCGTAGTGCTCCCAACCGAGACTCTGTGTAATTCCGATGCCCCGCCATTCCGCATCAGATAAAATACGGAGCACGCCCGGCTCCTCGGGATCAAAG